>NW_018403347.1:99279-148323 GCF_002113885.1 Mizuhopecten yessoensis | reverse complement strand
GAGAAACTAATACCCCTTTAGTGTTGTTGGTGGTTTGGGAGAGGGGTCAGAACACAGGTAAGAGAAACTAATACCCCTTTAGTGTTGTTGGTGGTTTGGGAGAGGGGTCAGAACACAGGTAAGAGAAACTAATACCCCTTTAGTGTTGTTGGTGGTTTGGGAGAGGGGTCAGAACTCTAAAAATTCCAACAATTAATATCAAATCTAAAATAAATGTGTAATTGCAAAGGTATTTATATATTGTAAGCATGTATACAAATTGAAGTATTATGAAATTAGCCTTCATCATGAGATAATGTGTGTTTCAGATTGCTGGTGTGTTTTCCTGCATTCTCTTGTTGTTCGTGCTGCTACTCCTGGGGCCCTACTTCAGCACCCTACCTAAGGTGAGATCACTCTGACCAATCTTTTCATGTAGTTTGTGGAACCTGAAATAATGTCCAACAAGAAAATAAATCAAAATTCTTTTATCTGTTTACTTGGAATTGCCATGTGCTTCTATTGTTTCATCTTGTAAAAATTCCATGAAGAAAATGTTCTTTTTTGCTAAGCTAAAATTTCTGAATTGGTTATGACAGCCAAGAACTGTTTGTTACTACTCAAATATTCTACTGTAATCAATACATATTTTACAGCCAACATTTATCTTCATTTTAGATTGATTTGTAATTAAACAGAAATTGGTATTTATAACTAACCTTTAATTGATCTTTACAAGTAGTTTTCAGTCACCAATAATTTGTATTCACTTATAGTTAGACTAAAGCTTTAATTCATGAGTATTATATATTATGTAAGTCTGTTTGTTAGTAAGCTGCATGTTTTTTGCCTGTTATTTATTATCTCAAGTAGTTTACATTTACCTGTATATCACCTTTAATTTACATTTACCTGTAAATCACCTGTAATTGACATTTACCTGTAAATCACCTGTAATTTACATTTACCTGTATATCACCTTTAATTTACATTTACCTGTAAATCACCTATAATTTACATTTACCTATAAATCACCTGTAATTTACATTTACCTGTAAATCATCTGTAATTGACATTTACCTGTAAATCACCTGTAGTTTATATTAACCTTTAATCAATGATAATGTATGGTCTATTTTTCCTCTGATTTATAGGCTGTTCTGGCAGCTATCATCATTGTAGCATTGAAGGGAATGTTTAAACAGCTACTAGAACTCCCGAATCTATGGAGGCTGTCGAAAATAGATTTTGTAAGTATCTCCATCTTAAAGAAACACTTCTAATATATATATGTACTTTATGACAAAACTAGTTTTAGCTCACCTGCCTTCAAGGCCAAAAAATCGTCTTAGGTCTGTCCGTCTGTCTGTCTGTCATCTGTCCTTCTGGCGTCAACTTTTTACTTTTACACAATCATGTCTAGAAACAGTGTACACATGCAAAGGGGATTTAAAAAGTTTCTAATGTCAAGGTCAAGATCACTTTTACTAAAAATAGCTAGCCATGAGGTGGGTTGATCTTTTACTAAAACTAGCCGGGGTTGGTATTTGTTATGATCCTTATTTCGGAATCCAAAGACTAATTCTTTTTTAAAGACATATTATTGATATGCTGTGATATATATAGATAAGCAATAAGGGTTTAAAAAGTATCTAAAGGTCAAGGTTACAGTTATTAAAAATAGACCATTGGGGCTACAATCAGGCAGCCTTTCTGACCTGTCAGAGTTCAGTTGCTTATATATGTGATTACATGATGCCAGTTTACTGCCATAGGCCCAAATAGTGAAGAGTGAAGCTGTTTCAGTTGACCGAGGGTCAACCAAGGGAGGAATGATACAGTGACAGGCAACCAATACACATAATAAAGGTGGTGGTGGTGGGGGAGGAGGATGGTATGACTGTATAGCTTGACCATCAGAAAACTACTGGGCAGTTGGCTAGAACTGTTAGAACAAAGAGCACTTGTCATGTGACCACGCTAGGTCCTAGGATTGGATCTCATACTCTTTCCCTTATCAGTAAGGAACCAATACCCAATATAGCACATGTAAATTAGGCAAAGATGGGAGACCCTCTGTTAACTGTGTTGCTGTCAGGACAGTGAGGTTATGGAAGGTCAGAATGTCTGGCTGGCTGAGCTGAGAGATATGAATGAATTAGGCACAGAGCTCGAGGGGAGACCCATTTTTTACTGTTGCTGTCAGGACAGTGGTGTTATGGGAGGTCAGAAAGCCCAGCTGGCTGTGCTGCGAGATTAATAGAATCTTTCATCCCCTTGGGGGTGAGATAGGGGGATCTCAACCCGAGGGGGAAGATTCTTATGTTAATAAGACATATAGATATATAATGACCATAGAACTTAAGAATCTTTCCCCGAGGGTTGAGATTCCTCTATCTTACCCACAAGGGGGTGAATGATTCTTTTTCTCTTACCCTGTTCTCCCAATGTGTATCATAGACACAATGTGATGATAACGTTACATGCTCAATTCAGTGTTGACGTGACGTTGATGGATTGTTGACGTGACGTCATTGTATTGTTGAAGTGACGTCATACCATTGTTATGAATAGGGGAATACCCCCGTCTCAACCCTAGGGTGAGACAAGGAAATCTCCCACCGGTAAACGTGCGGATACACCTGTCCAGGGTAAGAGAAAAGAATAATCTTGACCCCTGCATTATTGATTGGTTGGATGCATGTCCTTTCTATGACCAGTGATTATGACCTGCAGATAGGGGAGAGGTCTAGTGATAAGACCGTCTAGAACTGAGATGGCCCTGTGAATTAATGTTGATAGGGAACTGATGGACCCTATATACATTCTATACTACATCTGCTCAAATGTTTACTTATATCGAGATGAAAGACAGACCCCTTCTATGCTGTGCAAACCTGCATAATAGTTCATATTAGACTTTAATAATTGTGTCCTGATGTAGATAATCTGGATCGTAACCTTCCTGGCCACGGCAGTGCTGGACGTTGACCTTGGCTTGATGACCGGTGTTGGAGTGGCTATACTAACCATTGTATACAGAGTTCAGAGGTAACATTTTAAGTCCTGTTTGGTCAAATTCTGGATGAAACAATTATGTCATCACACTCAACAAATATTGTATTTCTTTTTTATGCAATTGAACAATTTGTATGAGGTTTGTTTGTGAAACCTGAGGGTAATAGAAATAAGTTAGCTGACAACAATGATGACAACAAGGCTCCTTGCTAATCTGTTCAGATTTGTTCACAGCCATTCAACTCATTAATTTACAGAATTTCTAATACAATAATTAACCAATAAAAACCTGCCATTGTGTCGTCTGCTTTCAGCAGATTATTCTGACCATCTGTTTTAAACTGACATATTGGTATCATATGTACTTGTCAGGCGTCACACTACATTGGCATCCACATAAAGTTGTACAGATGATTTGTTTGGTGAAAATATATGACACTGATAATGCTTGGTAGGGTTACATTATGTTTAAATACAAGTTTGAAAATCACCAAGATATGTGCATATTTTTGGCCATCCAGCATCAAATTTCTTGTCTTCTGTTATCTGTCTGCTAGTTATTCAGTCAGCCAGTAAGTCCATCTGTAGACAATTTTTGTTTGAGTCTTTATCTCGAAAAGTGCTTAAGGGATCATGACAAAACTTGGTATGCATGATTTCCATGGACCATAGTCCTGGCTGCTACAGTTTGAAACACTAACATAGAGCAAGCCAGTCTTAGCTCACATTACAACTTTGTTTACCCGATACCCTTGGATGTGCCTGTTCAAGAAGAGAACAAAGAAAAGAACCAACATTCCATGATCTTTCAACGATGGATGCCAGGATCCCTCTGGAATTTTCTTGTATCAAGATGCTGTGACCTGATTGGCTATTTTTTTAAAGTCTGAAAATATTATGTTTTATTCTAATAGTGAGTTATCTAATTATTTTTACAGACCTTACTCATGTTTGCTTGGCCAGATGCCAGAGACAGATATCTACCGGGATGTGTCTGTGTATAAAGAGGTAAGTGTCCACTACCTCTTAAATTCATCAAATCAAGAATTTTGAAGGACATTTCTGTACATTGAGAAAGGAAAACTTCTATCTGTCATTATGTTAATTATCCTCTAGAAACCTCTTAAATGTGATAATCTTATTAAACATTTCAATATTTCTTAACCTACAAAAACTTTACACAGGCTTTGAGGTTTTTAATCTGGAAGAAGAATGATAACTTAAGTGAAAATAAGGCACAAGTTTCTTACAATTTTATTTTTGTTTTATGGTTTTTAGGTCACCTGAGCTTTAGCTCAAGTGACCTATTGCTATCCGTTTTCGTCCGTCGTCGTCCGTCGTCCGTCGTCCGTCGTCCGTTAACATTTTACATTTCAAACTTAAAGTCAAGTTCTGCTGGGCCGATTGAACTGAAAGTTGGTAGGAATGATCGCCTCATGGTCCTGACAAAGTGTTGTTATTTTTCGGGTCGATCAGAAATCCAATATGGCCGCCACGGCCGCCATTTTGAAAACCTATTTCAAACTTAAAGTCAAGTTCTGCTGGACCGATTGAACTGAAAGTTGGTAGGAATGATCGCCTCATGGTCCTGACAAAGTGTTGTTATTTTTCGGGTCGATCAGAAATCCAATATGGCCGCCACGGCCGCCATTTTGAAAACCTATTTCAAACTTAAAGTCAAGTTCTGCTGGACCGATTGAACTGAAAGTTGGTAGGAATGATCGCCTCATGGTCCTGACAAAGTGTTGTTATTTTTTGGGTCGATCAGAAATCCAATATGGCCACCACGGCCGCCATTTTGAAAACCTATTTCAAACTTAAAGTCAAGTTCTGCTGGACCGATTGAACTTAAAGTTTGTAGGAATGATCGACTCATGGTCCTGACAAAGTGTTGTTATTTTTCAGGTCAATCATAAATCCAATATGGCCGCCACGGCCACCATTTTGAAAACATATTTCAAACTTAAAGTCAAGTTCTGCTAGGCCGATTGAACTGAAACTTTGTAGGAATGATTGACTCATGGTCCTGACAAAGTGTTGTTATTTTTCAGGTCGATCAGAAATCCAATATGGCCACCACAGCTGCCATTTTGGTAAACTATTTCAAACTTAAAGTAAAGATCTACTTGGCCGATTGAACTGAAACTTTGTAGGAATGATCGAATCATGGTCCTGACAAAGTGTTGTTATTTTTCGGGTCAATCAGAAATACAATTTGGCTGCCATGGCCGCTATTTTGCTACTAAGTTCTAATAGGCCGATCTCACTTAAAATTGGTCTAGGAATGATCAGCTCATGGTCCTGACAAAGTTAAGTTAACATTATACTATTTTTTACTCAAATTGGTACATATTTCAACAACAAAAATAAATATTGTAGGACTCAGGTGACCGTTAAGGCCCATGGGCCTCTTGTTTTTATTCAAAATAACATTTCAGTCAACATTGAGATATAAGAATATTCTTTTGTCCCAAAAATCAAGCAATTTAAAATTTGGAAAAACTTGATATTCTCTTCCACAGGCTGTAAAGATACCTGATGTAAAAATATTCCGTTTTGAGAATGCACTGTTCTTTGTGAGTGTCGACCACTTCCGCAGCAGTTTATACAAATGTACAACAAACCCTAAACAACTACACAAAGACATTAAAGCTGCCCAACTTAAACTACTTAAGACACGAAATGTGGAGTTTAATGCCACGGAGGTGAGTCTCTTTTCATTTCAAGGTCATGGAGGTGAGTCCCTTATCTGAAGGTCATTTAGTTGAATTACTTTTTATCTCAGGTTTACTGAAGTGAGTCACCTATTATCTCAAGGTTACTGATTTGTCAGTCTCTTTTTATTTCAAGGTCATGGAGGTGAGTCCCAGTGAGTTATCTGAAGGTCATTTAGGTGAATTACATATTATCTCATTGTCATTTAAGTGAGTCCTCTATTACTTCAAAGTCAATGAGGTGAGTCTAAAAATGTCAAGGTCATTTAGGTGGGTCTAAATATTTCAAGATCACTCTAGGTGAGCTGCTTATAATCTTTCAGTTCACTGATATGAGTGACTTATTATCTCAAGGCCACTAAGAGGAGCTTCCTATTATCTCAAGGTCATTGAGGTCATTATGCCGTTCTGTTAGTCTAAGATAATTGGATGTAATGTCATTGGAATGAGTTTTACAAATGATTATCACTTTTGGTAATTGCTTCCATACAACTTTTAGAAAAAAATGTATACAACATCTTACTACTTGCATATTTATAATGTATAAGACATTGACTTCAAATACATGTAAGTTGTAATTAAATGAGGTTAACTGTGCTGAAAAACAATAACTTTTGGTAATCAGTCATAAACTTGATAGGTATATTGTGTGAATCACAAATACCATTTTCTGTACCTGTAATGTTAGAATCGTTAACCTGATAGAAATGGTATTTTATAGGGCAACATTGACGAGTTAGTGTGTAACCACAAGGACGACCCATCTATACCCAGGGTAGACTTCTCCACAGTCATCATCGACTGCTCCAACTGGAGCTTCATAGACTCCATGGGAATCAAAACATTGAAAGCTGTAAGTAGTCACAACACAGTACTAACTAAGAACCTTATATTCCCCAAATTGTACAGATTGTACCGGCCTATGGTCACAAACCCTCACAAACCCTCCTATGCAGATTGTGCAGATTAGGGTCACACCTGAATTCTATGCTCATCCATGGACAGCTTTTCATCGATTTTAACAATTAATCCTTAAAATGTCCTTACATTATTTCAAGTTAAGGAATGGAAGTTTTATCTTTAGACCATTCATTAACAGAAACGTTATAGTCCTCACACATACTGATACTGTGTATTGGTGGTAAGTTTTACACAGTTTTATTGTCTTGCCACCACGAAGTAGCGGAAGCGAGACTAAGTTACCTTTTTAGGTCACCTGAGCTTTGCTCAAGTGACCTTTTCCGATCACTTTCCGTCTGTCGTCGTCCGTCGTGCGTCGTGCATAAACTTTTTACATTTTCAACTTCTTCTCAAGAACCAGTGGATGGAATTTTTTCAAACTTAGTCAGAATCATCCTTGCTAGATAAGACTACAAAATTGTAAAATTGGGATTCCTAACCAAACCCCTGGGGCCAGGGTGGGGCCCCAAAGGGAGAAAATTAACCAATATTTCAAAAATCTTCTTCTCTAGACTCAGAGGTACTACAGTCATTTTCTCTGCATGGATGGAAAGATCATCAGGAGCTTTATTGAAATTGTCAATTTCAGGACCCCCGGGCCATCCCTTCTCCATGTGGGAGGGGGTAAAGTTTACTTTAGTTTATATAGGGAAACACTTTTGTGTATATTTTGACAATTTTCTGTAGGAAATTTTGCTTACATGGTGAGAATTATCCTTGGAGGAAGATGGTTTTAAAATGTAAAATTGGGATTCCTACCCCAACCTTAGTGGCCAGGGCAGGCCCCAAAGGGAAAATTTACCAATATTTGAGAAATCTTCTTCTCCAGACTCAGAGGTACTACAGTCAATTTCAGTGCATGGATAGAAAGATCATCAGCAGCTTTATTGAAATTGTCAATTTCAGGACCCCTGTGCCATCCGTTACCGCTTGGGGAGGGGGTAAAGTTTTCTGCCCCATCCCCAGGGGCTAGGGCGGGGCCTCAAAGGGAACATTTACCAATATTTCAAAATTCTTATCCTTTGATGACATGACAAGTATTGTATTTCACTTAGTTTACATGCTGATTTCCACATCACATCTAAACAATAAAATAAAGCTACCAGTACCTATGATATAACTCAGGTGACCGCTAAGGCCCTTGGGCCTCTTGTTTTTTATAGAAATATTAATAGGATCTGGCAACAAGATTTTAAATCTTATATAAAGCCATCTCCCTTGAGATGTAATACCATTAAAGAAGTACTACAACATACATTTAAGTTACTTTCATTGCAAGTATATATAAGCACTAGACCAACCAAACTTGGACCATAGATGCATCTTAGGTAGTATATCTCAACCCATGCATCAAATGCTGAATGCGGCCAACCTTTCATGGTCCATTGACTTTGTCAGCATCTCCATCAACATTAAGTTTTTGCGTTTAAGTTAGTTTCTCTGATATGTGCATTGATGGTCAAAGTGGGGCACAGGCAAAAATGGCTTGTGTCTTCTATACATTGTGTTAATAAAAAAGTATGGGGTTTGCTGTTACAAATATAAATTCCCAGTTCTGAAACTCACAGTGTCATTGTAACCACAAAAATTGCAACGGTTCATGTACTGTGAAATCTCATAACTGGGTTGGTAATATATTGACAGATACATGCATGCAGAGAAATCATAAAGAAAATAAGGAAAAGTGAATCCTGAATTACAACGGCTGTAAGCACAATGGCAAATGAAATGGCAGGGCATTATATAAAGGTTCAACTGTGCACATGTTACAGTGACATTGGTTTATTTTTATTTTTTAGTTGCATGTCTACTTTTCTGAACAGTGTGTTGCATTCTCTATACATGAAATGTGTATGTTTTGATTTTCTAGTTGTTTCAAATTTGTTTTTATTTTATTTTTTCAGGTGATAAATGAATTCAAGGCTGTAGATATCAATATATATTTAACTTGTTGTAAATGTAAGTATAGAAGATGTATGCTGTGATGGAAAGTTACAAATGTATACAGATTTTGTTGAAGATTATTGAGCGCTCTATTATATAATTTATGAAGTTTTACTTTTGAACAATTTTACATCATTTTAATTCTGTGAGATAATTTGAAAAGGAATGATCCTACTAACATATAAGAGAAATCTATTGTACTGATATACATAATGATAAATGGAAGGAATTGAGTACTGTTACTAAGAATACACAAATATTTTCAATATGAATATATCAGTGAAAAATGGACATTTTTTTAGCAAATTGAATGCTATTTAGAATAATTGTAATACATACTCTGTTTTTTATAAACGTAATCCAATATTTTAAACTCAACACTCTGTTTTTTATAAGTGAAATCCAATATTTTAAACTTGACATTTCCTTTTTGCAGCGGGTGTGCGCGAGATGTTTGATAAAACGGGGTTCTTTGAGGTCCTAGCCACAGAAAATCTATTTGTGTCAATACATGATGCGGTGTTGCAAACACGACACCAGAGGTGGATGAGTCGCAAGGCCAAGGTAACATCATAGTTCTCCTAAAGTTGTCCAAAATATAGGAATGATTTACCTACAGTGCTATTAGGCACAGTTTCCCTTTTTTGTGAAAGTGTCTAATATTCTTTTAATTCATTACCATTAATTTTGTGTATCTGTTATAGTTCTTTCACTTGAAATAAGATTTCATTATCAAAGTTAATGTTTAAATGAATAGCAAATTAAGGTAAAGGAGAGCATTATGAATTCAACACTAAAGTTATTGATTTGGCAGAATGGCTCAGCAAAAACTGACACGATACCAGAGGATATATCAGTTGTGATAGGCGTGCAGGCAGAAGATGCTGAGACAGAATCAAAGAAGGTATTTAATCTTAAATCTCCGACATTAGTTTTAAGACTCACATTATATTGTATTCAATTCCTGTTCTGTTACAAAAAGTGCATTTGACAACTGTAGTTGTAGAAAATGTGTAAACAAACCAGTTGGCTGTAAATAGTGTTTTATGTACCAAATATGGTTAAGAAATGCCCAAACCCAGGCTGACTCTCAGAGCTTAAAGACTGGTAAAAATAGTGAAACAGACAGCTTAGTTGAGTTCATGATCAGTGGATAGGAGTTTGAATCTTGGTCTGATGATTCATTGCATTTCCATCCTATTGATAACTTGACTGGTTTTAAATTTATTTTTTGTTTCCACTTGGGTTTATTATCTTAAGAAAAACTTATGTAAGTTGTCAAATCAGCTTTTGAAAGAAAGATGATTTTAGGTTACTTATGAATGATCTTATTTTTCTGCTACAAAAACAGCTAACAGGCATATTTAGATTTGTTTGTTCTAGGTAAATTGTAAACAGTGATTTTCCTTTTCTATAAATCTTTATACGTATCACAATATACAGTATTACAATGTAGTCTCTCTGTTTCTTCACCAGGACGACACAAAGACAACTTTATGATGACGTGGAACAGCTTGGTACATTAGTGCGTAGCATGTAGTGGTAAGAATCAATTTACTCTAAATCTTACAGATTATGTGGGATGCATTTTCATTTAAATTTGTGTGGCCATCATGAATTCAAATACCTTGTGAATGTTTATGTTCAGTTATATGACAATGCAATAAATACATGTTGTTGTATCCACAGTTGCTTCATTTTCGAGAATGTTGGCTAATGCACACCCATGCATGGAAATAAATTCTTGTAAAAATAAAGAGAATTACAGTATGTACAGTACTTGTCACCTATAGAACTATGTATCTTTCCCATAACAGTAGACCTCTAGATTTTGTTTTCTCTTACCCTGGACAGGTGTATCCGCACTTTTACTGGTGTGAGATTTCCTTGTAACCCTCGGGGAAAGATTCTTAAGTTGCCAAACACTCGGCAAAGCCTCATTTTTGGCAACATAAGAATCTTCCCCCTCGGGTTGAGATTCCCCTATCTCACCCCCAAGGGGGTGAGAGATTCTATTAATATATTGCATGAGAAGATTTGTAAAATTTGTACAAAATTTTGTTTCACTGAAACAGTATTGATAACTGAATTCCCAAAAGCATATGTGAACTACATTTTAAATTTATTTTTCTCTTTCAGAATTTGTAAAAAAAAATGTTGGAGTTGCCTGGCAACTTGTTATGAATTGGAAGCCTAGGTTGTCATACCAACAGAACTGGAAGTGCTTTTTTTCATAGCAACACCTAGCCTGGTGGTTGAACAATAAATAAACCTTAATGTTTAACAAGTGTGACTGTGTTTATAATTGTATAAACGAACAGGTATTTGTTGCATTGATAATTGATAAGTTATATAAGATCATGCTAGGCTGAACTTCCAACTTGTTGTAGCTTTAATTAAACCATGGTTTGCAATACTGTATCATCATTTCTGAAAAACGTTGCTCATTTAAATCAATATATGTAAGATTGAGATATATTTTATTTTGAGTTTCTTAATATTTTATGTCTATGCCGTTTGTTGTTTTTTGTGATAATACTTCAATATATTTTAAGAAAAAGTCACAATATTTTTTATCTTTTGATATGTAGTTTTTTAAAATATCAAGTTGTAAAATGTTGCATCTTTTAAGGACTGTATGTTAAAATAGTAAAGTTAAAATTTTCAGTTTTTGTAGAAAATGATATCATTAAACTTTTAATACCAATGTTAGAAAACTAGGGGAATGGGCAAAGTGGATATCTGCCAAAATTATATCACCAGCATAAATAAAGTGCCGGCAGTTTTGACCTCAACATAAATGAAAACATGGTCATTTTTACAAAATTGAAACTTGTGTAGCGATATTCTAATTCAGTTATTTTGATACTCAAAAGTTGTCATAAAATCTAGGTGTCCCAGCAGATGTGTGAGATTTCAATTTATGTTAATTGTGTATATTTTCTTTTATTATTACATAGTAAGCTATGGGGGAAGCGATATGCTGCTGTTCATATACAAAGAGGTATTTTTATAAGAATTATCTCCCTCTTGGAACTCTCCCTTTAGTTTTTAGTTTTATTTGTGTAACAATTTATACAATCTGATTCTAATCCTACAATCATTTAATATAATCTGTTAAATCATAAAAGTCCAAAATCGTTGGACGTGAAATATTTTTATATGTTTAAATGGTATGGGACTATTTTGGAAAGGAGAGAGATATTACAGAATGTTAAGGTAGCTGAAATGGTTTCATTATACGGAGATCCCAAAAATCATGATTGTAAAACTGGGACTTTATTCACAATGATATTTCATAGGTTGTTATGTATAGGTGAGTCTATCAGAAATAGTTGTGTGTTCCTAGAATATACAAGGGTATATACTGAATAAATATAAATGGCGGGTTGTAAGGGTAAACATTTTTCTGACAGATCCAGTTGTAAAATTAATTAATGTTTTAACTGTGCAATATGTGCAAGACTTGTTTACTCAAACTTTTACAAAACAGGAAATATTAATGGACCCCATAATTAGGACAGGATGAATTCATTTAAAAATTTGTATGAGAAAAATGGTTGTCCATATCTTTCTCTGAAAAAATCAACTATTTGAAAATACTACTAAAGTATAACTCAGCAGACTTTAAGTCATTTTCATAATTCTGTAGCACCACTCGGGCAAAGTGGTTGATTTAAATACCCTGAGATGATCGAGTTGGATTAAGATATACAGTACATGTACATTAAAAAAATCTCCTTAGGGGATGCTAGCTCCCTAGCCCAGTTGCACTAGAGGGCATTGGACAAGATCCAGAATGCTATTAAGAGATTAAAAGCTACTCCTCAAGAAATGCCAACCAGATGTCAACAAATCTCTGGGTCAAACATATCGTTTTAGATTTTCTGTTACATAACTGGTTACTATATTTACTTCAAAAGAAAACAAATTCAATAATACTCAGGTCTGAAATCTTAATATGACTGCAGAGATCAAAACATGGGTGAAAGGATCAGCTTGATATGCTTAATTGAAACAGACGATTTCTTCCTACATCGTACATCTTGTCCTGAATATCGTCGTCACAGCTTAGCTAGGCTAGGGGGTATAGATTTGTGTGCACCCACTCATCCTGTTTTTATTGGTTGTTTATTCAGAAAGGTTGAGAGTTTCCCGTCTGATTCTAAAATTTGTTCTTAATTGGAATGTGTGTATTGGATGTGTGGGTGTGCTTGGGATGTGTGGAGGTGTATGGGTGTGTATGGGCTGTGTGGTTGTGTATGGACTGTGTGGGTGTGTATGGGATGTGTGGGTGTGTATGGGATGTGTAGATGTGTATGGGATGTGTGGGTGTGTATGTGTGGGTGTGTATGTGGTGTATGGGAGGTGTGGTTGTGTAGTGGGTGTATGGGATATATGGGGTGTATGGGATGTGTGGGTGTGTATGGGATGTGTGGGTGTGTATGGGATGTGTGGGTGTGTATGGGGTGTATAAGGTGTGTATGTGCTGTGTGGGTTTGTATGGGGTGTATGGGATGTGTGGGTGTGTATGGGATGTGTGGGTGTGTATGGGTTGTGTGGGTGTGTATGTGGTGTATGGGAGGTGTGGTTGTGCATGGGGTGTATGGGGTGTATGGGATGTGTGGGTGTGTATGGGGTGTATGGGGTGTGTATGGGTTGTGTGGATTTGTATGGGATGTATGGGTCATGAAAAGGAACTGTTAAAGTTGTACTGTGAAGTTTAATGACATTGTTTCTTCCTCATCAGGGATTCATTTCACTGAACTTATCCTTACATGTATCAGTATGAACCGAGTGAGTACAATAGCGACCTACAACATTGACTCTGCTGTGTTGTATATATGTTATAGTAATACATGTAGTATAAAAACATATACATGATAAAATGTGTGATATATTTAATAGTTTTACATGTATTTAGTTGCCAAATATACTTAAGAGCATTGATCACCAAAACATAACCGGTACTTATTTCCAAACATCAAATTGAGGGGAAACTTTTTCTACCAACATTTGTGCAATGTTTCACTAAAACTGATCTAAATAGCAGTTTATACATTTTCTTAGTTGTACGGATTCATGATCTATAATTTAATATTATCATATACCATCATGTTTAAGATTGATAATTTTGCCTGTATCAACTTTGAGTTATCACCTTACAACCTTGTGCAAAACAAAGTAAGTAAAACATAATACCTGAGTGTTAAATAAGACTTATTTTATCATTTCAAATTATTTTATTTCAAGAGGATAAGTATTATTTTCATTATTTTGAAGCGTTTTCATTATGCAGAGAAGACAATTTCAACTCCCACTAAATATGATCCTTATGAAATATGATACAGTAAATATTGTAGTTTTGAGGAGTTACCTCCCTTTGACTGCAGTTCATATTGTTATAGAGGAAAGAAACATAAAGACAGGTTCCACCTTCAATTGGGGTTCGATTCACAAACAAAATGGGAGCTTATATATAATTATGGCGCTGCGTTACTCATCAAAAGTATTTTAAAAGAAAGATAGGGCGTGATTTTGGACTAACCAGTATATTCATAGGTGTCCAACATTAACATACAGATGGTGATATTGATAAACGTACCAGCGGGGTACATGATGATTTGTGAACACTTGAGGTAATTGAGTATGAATCAGTGCTGTATATAAACATATATATATATAGAGAGAGAGAGAAAAAATAAGATTAACGACCGACTAAAAAAAACTAGCTGCTTTCACCCTTCACAGGGCTCTTCAGGTTTATTCAAAAGAACAATGTCCTGACGTCACAATTACATGTCATCACACTACAATAGTAACGTGACGTCACAAAGTACAAGTATTACCTTTGATATTACCTTTGTATCAACTATTTTCATCAGACACTATTTTAAGAGAAACGAAAGAAGACCAACTAATCAAAATATTAAAACCAAGTCTCAACAGGCCACAGTAAAATTTTACACTAAATTGCCCACCAATCTTGTGTACTTCGTGACATCACGTTACTATTGTAGTGTGATGACATGTAATTGTGACGTCACGACGTTGTTCTTTTGAATAAACCTGAAGAGCCCTGTGAAGGGTGAAAGCAGCTAGTTTTTTAGTCGGTCGTTAATCTTATTTTTTCTATATTTACTTCCTTCACATGGACATTTAATCCCTTTTTATTATATATATATATATATAAATGAACATATTCATGTGATAAATATTATATAATGACAGTATTTTATCAGTGAGTAGTATTTATAAACCAAATCATGTACATAATGTAACACTGTCAAGGAAGTACATATATAAAATTGAGTACATGTGTTTAATATTATGCAAAGATGCCAGAAAATAGTATTAAACTTGAGGTTTTATAATGATATTACTTGTTGTGTTTTCCTGTTTTACTGGATTATATATGATACAACTTCAGAGCTAATGGATGACAAGTTCCATGACAGTGTGTAAAAATGTTACCTTCAAGTCAACATTTTCCTGTCCACATCAGACACCATAGATTATTATTTATGTCATATTAGTAATAGAGTTGGCTTGTACCACAAAAATACCTCCAAAACATTGTACCACAAAAATACCATCAAAACATTGTACCATTTTATCTTTTATTCAATTGTACAAAAAATTATCATATATCACAGGTCAACATGAATTATGCAATAATATCATAAAACACAACAAGGACACAGACTTAAAGCTGGTCTGTTTATTGGATAGACTTCCCATGGCCAAAGTCATTATTTATTGACATATACCCATGTGTAATGTACATCTTAAGGCTGAGGTAGAATAACATGGCATCACAAATTGTCAGGCTCCTTCCAGTTGGAAAGAAAAAATTCTGACAATACAAAATGTTACTCCGCCGAATAGGAGCAACCTATAAAAACACAAATACCACATTATGTAAACAAAGTAGCTATATCAACTGACTACCAGGACATAGATATACAGTCAAATGGAGTATAAAACAAACAGGAAACATAGGTTTTTTTGTGATAAGGATGATTATAGTAAACCTACTCAAGCAACCACCTTTATTAAGAATTTTTGGATTTACCGTTAATAGTCTGTCAATAAATGTTTGATTCTGTGTTATTTATGACATCTGTACATGTGTGACATACAAGTGTATCGCTTCACATTATGTCTACATGTGTAACATACAAGTGTATCGCTTCACAATATGTCTACATGTGTAACATACAAGTGAATCGCTTCACATTATGTCTACATGTGTAACATACAAGTGCATCGCTTCACATTATGTCTACATGTGTAACATACAAGTGTATCGCTTCACATTATGTCTACATGTGTAACATACAAGTGAATCGCTTCACAATATGTCTACATGTGTAACATACAAGTGAATCGCTTCAACACCATGTCTAGATCTGTACAAAAAACTTGGGCTTTCAAGTAAAACATAAAAATAGGCACTGGTCTGTTAAATATAAAACTAACAAAACTTCCATTTATTAAGTACAGCTTTTGCCCTATAATATATTTTCTTAAGATATTATAACCAAACACATGCTAGGATAAACAAGAAGGGCAGTGTTGCTTATTTGCTGTTTCATGGTGTTGACAACATATTTTTAAAGCAGCTAAAATCAATTCAATAAGTACGGTATATTGTATCAGCAATTGAAGAGGATATATGGCAGTTATGCAAAGTGGGTAGCTCTTTAATTTCTTCATGCAATTTAGCTGCAGGCCAAATATCTGTACTCAAGGCCTCATAGTTACTGTATAGTAAATAAAGCACTGTTTATGTTTTAACATTTTTTTTATTCCTATGACATTGAATATGGGTGTTGTAATAGAAGTATAAAATTGACACAAGGAATACACATGACAGATGCCACACAACAATATATAGGCACACAGGCACTTTACGTCAGGTCAGCTGAAAACAGTATATAGGCACACAGGCACTTTACGTCAGGTCAGCTGAAAACAGTATATAGGCACACAGGCACTTTACGTCAGGTCAGCTGAAAACAGTATATAGGCACACAGGCACTTTACGTCAGGTCAGCTGAAAACAGTATATAGGCACACAGGCACTTTACGTCAGGTCAGCTGAAAACAGTATATAGGCACACAGGCACTTTACGTCAGGTCAGCTGAAAACAGTATATAGGCACACAGGCACTTTACGTCAGGTCAGCTGAAAACAGTATATAGGCACACAGGCACTTTACGTCAGGTCAGCTGAAAACAGTATATAGGCACACAGGCACTTTACGTCAGGTCAGCTGAAAACAGTATATAGGCACACAGGCACTTTACGTCAGGTCAGCTGAAAACAGTATATAGGCACACAGGCACTTTACGTCAGGTCAGCTGAAAACAGTATATAGGCACACAGGCACTTTACGTCAGGTCAGCTGAAAACAGTATATAGGCACACAGGCACTTTACGTCAGGTCAGCTGAAAACAGTATATAGGCACACAGGCACTTTACGTCAGGTCAGCTGAAAACAGTATATAGGCACACAGGCACTTTACGTCAGGTCAGCTGAAAACAGTATATAGGCACACAGGCACTTTACGTCAGGTCAGCTGAAAACAGTATATAGGGACTGTACAGAGATGCCTTACAGCTCCTTTACGTAGAATTTAAAATCCGTCAAAATGACAAACTTGCTGATGTAAAATGCATACACTTCAAAGGTGAACATCTCATTGACTTTATTGTTTTTGTTCATTATGTGTATTACTTTCCAATTCATCATAAATCTGACAGCAACACCGTCATAATACTTCCCTTCCTTATCTACTGTGTAGGTACGGCCATATCTACTGTGTAGGTACGGCCTTATCTACTGTGTAGGTACGGCCTTATCTACTGTGTAGGTACGGCATGGTATATTGCATCTATCCCCGTCACTGTTCGATTATTATAGTAAATTATATCTCTCCATTTTCAGGAATACCGTTATGTAATTTCATAATAATATTATGCTTAAACAATTGCAACTTATTAATTAGAAAATGAAAAATGAAAATGAAAATAAAATTTGGAAGTGACAATAAATAATTGTTTTCAGTAAAACTACACTTGACATCCTCTCATCTCACATATTCATAGGAACATAAATATACATACACTGTACATGCAACCCCATCAATCATAACTTCTTTACATGAAAACAAATCTTAGTTATTTTGTACAAATTCAAAATAAAAATTCCACATCATCAGGTTTCATTCTTCAGTTTCTCAAACACTTTCTTCAGCCCTTCTGTTTTAATTCTCTTTTCCACGTGGTCCATTTCCTCATCAAAAGTGACCGTCTCCGTGGACATGAGTCCAAACATGCGGTCAAGTTTGGACAGGTCAGGTCTGTTCTTGTCAAACTTGTATTGTAGAGGTTGGAAGCCTGCCTCCTTGAGCTCTGTGACCATCTGTCCTTCCTGGGTCTGGCCGAGAAAGGACACAAACACAAGTTTGGCCGGATACACTTCTTCATAGTATCTCTTAAACAGTTTACTGAACCTGTCACAAAAATAGACACAAATTGAGAATTCTGTATTTCATATACATGCACTTGCTTATAAATAAACAATAAAAAAATCAGATTTTCCTCTATTACTCAATATCTCTGCCCTTCAATTATTTTTATCAGACACAATTTTTGACGTGTCTAGTTTGACCACTCTAATTGTAAACCCAGCTTTTAGACGGATTACTGTTACATATCCTGACTTTACACCATTTACTTTCATTTAGCTTTTGCTTTTTTTGCCTTTCCTCATTAAGAACAAATATTTATCAAGACAAGGAATATTTGCATAAACCTCATTCATACAATACACTGCTTTTCCACTGTGAGGGGGAAAATTAAAACAGTGAAATCACAGATTTACTGGGAAGGGCAATATTTCAAAGGGTAAAAAAAATCCTGGTATGTCCATTTAATGTAATTGGAATTACACAAAACCTGTTTAAAGTGACCACCTGTCCAGAGAGAACTGTTTTTACCGACAGTATGTGTACGGAGTGCTGACCATTTTTACTATCCAGGCTTATAGTTTTGATTCTCGCACATTCAACAGTTGAAGCATTACGTCATGGTCTAGCTAGCTTGCACTGTATAGTGCTGTTATGACATCATAGTTTCAAAAATTACCATTAATGTCTAATGGCAAAATGATAAGGAATAATTTGACCAGCTGATATTGCAATATATGGCATGGAATCAATAAAAAATACATAATTGGATAAAAACACAGTACTTACAAGTATTTTGTCTTTGTCCCATCCTCATCTACCTCCACTTCACCATTTTCTTCCTCGTCCGTCACAACAATAAAAGTTTTCACGGTCTCCTTGTGTTTATAGAACGGGTATAGACTGGCAGCGGGAGTCGTTCCCCCACCGGTATTAGTTGATATGGCAAGATTCAAAATTTCCTCAACAGTTTTTGGCAAGAATGGTGCTTCACGATTCTCGTCATCAAAAAAGACTAGTTTAGCTGAGGTGACGGCTGTTAAAATTCCTGCTATGATAGAGCTTGTCCTGATGGCCACCTCCATTGACCCGGAGGCATCTCCCATCACAACAATAGGAGCTTCCAATGGTAGACTACAAGGTTAAAAGACAAATGTCCATGGTAATCAATGTATTGATATCATTTTTTTCGATTTGACAATTAAGATGCAGAAAGTGCTAACATGTACAATCAGATATGACTCAATGTTGACCGGGGCTGGGGAGGTTAAGGTACATAACTCCATTGTAAAATCTGCATATACAACATTACCAATGCTCCCCAATGATTTTTTTTATCAAACCTAGAGAAAACACTAGACCCTTCATTTTAAAACTTATTTGATATATGGGTAGGCTTATCACCAAGCTTGGGCTTATCTCCAGTAAAGGTTATTTGATATATGGGTCGGCGCATCACCAAGCATGGGCTTATCTTCAGTAAAAGTTATTTGATATATGGGTAGGTTTATCACCAAGCTTGGTCTTATCTCCAGTAAAGGTTATTTGATATATGGGTAGGGGCATCACCAAGCATGGGCTTATCTTCAGTAAAAGTTATTTGATATATGGGTAGGTTTATCACCAAGCTTGGTCTTATCTCCAGTAAAGGTTATTTGATATATGGGGAGGCGCATCACCAAGCATGGGCTTATCTTCAGTAAAAGTTATTTGATATATGGGTAGGTTTATCACCAAGCTTGGTCTTATCTCCAGTAAAGGTTATTTGATATATGGGTAGGCTTATCACCAAGCAAGGGCTTATCTCCAGTAAAAGTTATTTGATATATGGGTAGGCGCATCACCAAGCATGGGCTTATCTCCAGTAAAAGTTATTTGATATATGGGTAGGCTTATCACCAAGCTTGAGCTAATATCTCCAGTAAAACTTATTTGATATATGGGTAGGCTTATCACCAAGCAAGGGCTTATCTCCAGTACAAGTTATTTGATATATGGGTATGCTTATCACCAAGCTTGAGCTAATATCTCCATTAAAACTTATTTGATATATGGGGAGGCTTATCACCAAGCTTGGGCTTATCTCCAGTAAAGGTTATTTGATATATGGGTAAGCTTATCACCAAGCTTGGGCTTATCTCCAGTAAAAGTTATTTGATATATGGGTAGGCTTATCACAAAACATGGGCTTATCTCCAGTAAAAGTTATTTGATATATGGTTAGGCTTATCACCAAACATGGGCTTATCTCCAGTAAAAGTTATTTGATATATGGGTAGGCGCATCACCAAGCATGGGCTTATCTCCAGTAAAAGTTATTTGATATATGGGTAGGCTTATCACCAAGCATGGGCTTATCTCCGGTAAAAGTTATTTCAAACACAACCATAAAACCTATTAAGCAACTAGAACACTGACAGGTCAGTAAGGGCCCCGTCTTGTGGCAATTATATCCCCCATAATCATCAAGAAGCAATCTGCCCATATACATGTAGCTGAGCTTCACATTTGATATTTGGACTTCAAAAAGAATCGCAAGGAAGCAAAATATACATTTTACTTGTACTATGATGTGAGTCTTATTTCCTTTCACCTCCATATTTGCTGGGCTAACAGAAATATAATTACCGGTGCAATACTCATTTGTTAGCTTTGATTTGTTTTATTTCACCTTATATACCTCCTCCATCAAGAGCCAGGGTCAAAGTCAGAGATCCACTTTGTCTTTGACCTTTAGACCCAAATGACCTTGACCATTAACCCAGTGACCCTGATCTTTGGTCAGTTGACTTATTCTTTAATTCAGACCAACTTTGCTTCTTAATATCATAACAAAAAGTTCATCAGTGAAAAATACAAAACTTGACCTTGACCCTTTGTTACCAAGACCTAAGGTCAGTTGACTCTGTGTTAAGTTCTGTACAACATTGCTTCATAATGTCATAACAAAATGTTCATCAGGGAAAAGGTACAAAATTTAACCTTCACCTTTTACCCAATGACCCTGACGTTTGGTCAATTGACTCCTTGTTTAATTCTGAGCTACATTGCTTCAAAGTGTCATAGCGAAATGTTCACCAGTGAAAAGCTACAAAATTTGACCTTGACCCCTGACCCGATGACCTTGACCTTTGGTCAGTTGACTCCTTGTTTAATTCTGATCAACTTTGCTTCATCATGTCATAACAAAATGTTCATCAGTGAAAAGATGCAAAATTTAACCTTGACCTTTGAATCTAATGACCTTGATCTTTGACCTCAACTTTTTACCTCAGTGTGTCTCTGTTTAATTCCTAGCAACTTTGCTCCATAATGTCATAGCGAAATGTTCACCAGTGAAAAGCTACAAAATTTGACCTTGACCCCTGACCCGATGACCTTGACCTTTGGTCAGTTGACTCCTTGTTTAATTCTGCTCAACTTTGCTTCATAATGTCGTAACAAAATGTTCATCAGTGAAAAGATGTAAAATTTGACCTTGACCTTTGAACCTAATGACCTTGACCTTTGACCTTGACTTTTTACCTCAATGTGTATTTTTGTGAACTGAACATCTTGACCAAGTTTCATGTACATCGGTCAATAAATATCAAAGTTATCAGCCAGGAACAAAATTTGTGGAAGGACAGACAGACAGACAGACAGATTACTATAGGGCACCCGTATCTCCGATACGGGGCCCTAATTAACACCATGAGACTTTGGGTGTGATTGACCACTTACTTGACATCCTGAAGTCTTTTCTCTGCATGTATCAGTAAGCTCTGGAAAAATGAAGCCTTGCTGTGATCAGGGGTCCTCTCAAAAATATCTGGACCATCAGGTAATCTCTCCCAATCCCATTTGAAATATATCTCATCCAATGACTGCAGTGATATTCCCTCTCGAATCATCCGCAGGACAAGTAACCTCTCCATCAGTTTTCCAGTGGCCAGAGTGACCTTATGACCAGCGTCCAGTCTGCCCTGAATAGCCTGGTCAACTTCCTTGCACTGCAGATCCTCATAGTACCTAAACATATAATACATAGGTTACTTAGTGACTGGAAGTGTACATACAATACATGAGTCATTCAGTGACTCGAAGAGTATAACAAAGACATGCTCAGTGGCTCATAATGTACATAGGTTACTCAGTGACTCGTAGTGTACATAAAATACATGAACTACTCAGTGACTCGAAGTGTACATACAATACATGGGTTACTCACCGACTTATACTGTACATACAGTACATGTGTCACTCAGTGACTCACAATGTGCATACACTTTATGAGCAACTCAGTAACTCTAAGTTTGCATACAATACATGGTTTAGTAAGTGACTAGTAGTGTACATACAATACATGGTTTAGTAAGTGACTAGTAGCGTACATGCATACAAACAGTCATGACTGATAGCAGTTTTCTTAAACAATCATTAATATTTTTGAGAATTTCTAATTGAATTATACAAGAGATTATTTCTTCTATCCAAAAGTATCAGCTGCATCTGAAAACTATTGATAAAGTAAGCAGAGTTAAACCATTAAATTATCATTGTGATGATCACGTAAAATCAAAATAGTCAACCTTTGTTTCTGTTGAGAGTGAAGTATTAACATGCAGATACTTTATTTCACTAAAGAAACAAAACTTTCTACATACCATAAGGCTGTGTCCAGTTTGACCTCCTTATGAGCCACACGACCTTTAGACTCATCGGTCAGTTTGTCGGTGAGTGGTTTGATGTGGCTGTATGGAATTGCATACTCTTTGAGAAGGTCATTGACATTTTCTGCTGTCACATTGCGGCAGTGTAAAACAAGGGATCCCTCGGGGGCTGATGCTCCAAAACAGAAGGGTAAAAACCATGGCAACATATGGAAATCCTGTAAGAATAAAGGTGAAAAAAACGGTGTTGAAACAGAAACTATTTTAAAAGTTACAGTGACCTTGAACTTTGATCGAGTGACCTTAAATGAAATACAATGTACAAATATTATGTACTTCCATTTTAGAATGGTACCCATATACTCAGCCCTAAAGGCTAAAGAGAACTTCCCAACTGGGTCATACAGATTTCACTACATTTCCTCATATTAGTCCCTTTTTTTCCTTCATAAATCTCTTAAGGCTGCCTAGACTGCTCATTTGAATTAATTACCTTTTCAGGTTTGAAATGACAAATATCAGCCAGTTTCTTCCATGGTTCTGTTGGGAAGTGTAGAGCGTAGAATTCCAGTTCATCAGCTGTGAGGGTTTGGACCCATTTCTTTACATGTTTACTGACTGAACCTGAAGCTGATCCGGCCTAAAACAGAAGAAACAAAATTCTGCAACATTTTTCTTTGCTATTTTGTTTAGTTTAAAAAACATATATTTGTATACATATAATTAAAAAAAATCATGCTGGTCAACAACATATATCCTGAAATAAGCCTAGAGGACAACATATAATCTTTAACTTAAAGTAAAAGCCTGGTCTTAGTACAGGACAATGGAATGGTATCTTTTGGCATTCCCACTGAACTGCAATATACATGTAGACACAGGCTTGTTGACGGATAAATATTGCAAGCATGTTTCTAATATCGCTAAGTATATAATCATCATTTAAGCATCTTCATCAATAGTAGTATTCTTTATTCAGTTTTAAATACGCCACTGAAGGTCAAGGTACATAGTGAGTAATGCAGTAACAAACCAGTCAAATAGATATTGTCGCCTTACCAAGAAATCTTTATTTATTTTACTATTTTTCATCACAACATATTCCAATTCCAACCAAGTGAAGTTTTTTATGAATAATCTAATGGTGAGAGTGTTGATAAAGAATCTATTGATGAGAGAATTGATAAAGAATCTATTGATGAGAGTGTTGATAAAGAATCTATTGATGAGAGAGTTGATAAAGAATCTATTGATGAGAGAGTTGATAAAGAATCTATTGATGAGAGTGTTGATAAAGAATCTATTGATGAGAGAGTTGATAAAGAATCTATTGATGAGAGAATTTATAAAGAATCTATTGATGAGTGTTGATAAAGAATCTATTGATGAGAGTGTTGATAAAGAATCTATTGATGAGAGTGTTGATAAAGAATCTATTGATGAGAGAGTTGATAAAGAATCTATTGATGAGAGTGTTGATAAAGAATATATTGGTGAGTGTTGATAAAGAATATATTGGTGACAGTGTTGATAAAGAATCTATTGATGAGAGTGTTGATAAAGAATCTATTGATGAGAGTTTTGATAAAGAATATATTGGTGAGAGCGTTGATAAAGAATCTATTGATGATAGTGTTGATAAAGAATCTATTGATGAGATATATGATAAAGAATCTAATGATGAGAGTGTTGATTAAGAACTAATGATGAGAATATTTTATTTGCAGCTACTACCTGATGGTAATTGACCTAAGACAAAATATTTGTCAGATCTTAATATGACTTCAATCTCTGGATCATGCACTAATTATGCCTTCAATCTTGGCAACGATTTAAGTATAGCAACGAATTGTAGATAGAGTGTTAAATAATGCCTTACTGAGGTTTTAAGGACCAGCAAATTATCCAGGTCGGATTTAAGTTTTCCAAGTGTTTTTGATTTGACTGGAGTCTTTTGGATCTGAAGCTGTCTTATTCTCCTCTCCACTGTCCTGGCACATCGCCCTGCATCCAGCAAGGTAACAGCTTTCAGTACCTCCACTAGACCGAAGCTTCCCTTCAAACGCAGCAAGGCTTCAGACAAATCTGTGTCATTCCTTGCCCAAGCAGCAGCTAAAGACCTGGCACGAGCATCTGAAAACATCAGTTTTTAGTTATTTTTGCTGTTCTATGAGTTTTTAATTATTTTTGCTGTTCTATGAGTTTTTAATTATTTTTGCTGTTCTATGAGTGTTTAATTTTTTTGCTGTTCTATGAGCTTTTAGTCAGTTCTTCCTGGGTTCCCATGTGGGCAGGAATGTAACATGCAGAGGTCATTATTTTATCAATGCCCTCTGGGGATCAAATCCAGAACCTCTGGTTTACTAGTCTTACCCTCTACTCAACAGATTGGATCAGACAGATCAGCTCTCAATAGCCGAGTGGATAGGAAGCAGTACTAGTATTTTACCAGGATGACATCAGGATTATCAACAGATATACATTTAATTCCTTTTGTCATGAAAAACAGCATATGAACAGAATATATTATGTATGATTAAATTCTCATTTTGTTGGGTCGGTTACAATGAACAAATGATAATGAATGTTTTAATTTTCACAATTAATGCTGTGTATTATGTTAATGGTAACGTTTAAACACCCCAAAAATTTCACCAGATGACACACACTTTGTGATTTTGTTTAATTTTTCACTTTCAGGTGCATCTCAACAATACTGATAGATAATTGAGTTCCTGTGACAGACCTTAGAATCCATAGGTCTGTCCTATACAAATTTAATGCTGACTGTTATCCAGGCAAAGGTATATCTATACCTCAAATAACACAGTGATAACAGGTACAGTATATTAGGTTCCTGTTGATCTATCCCCCAACCCCTTTTTTAGAGCAGATACACATACATGTACAATGCATTAATGTCATGTCAGCAATAGCAGATCACGGAAGATAACTCTGATCTGCTAGATATTATGAAATAAACGTTTGTATTTCATGAAATGACCACTTGTATTTTATGTGGGAGAAAAATAATCATCTCCACTTTGGGAACAAAACAGAAAAATCTCAACCCTTGGGGTAAGATACAAAATGTATATCCTTATATAAATGTCTGGCCCTCGGCACAGTCTCAGGCTATAGACATTTAATAATTCTACGCCTCAGGTTAAGATTTTTTCTGTCTTAGGTGGGGAAATATTATATAGGCCTAATTAAGTGTTATAGATTTGTCTACACTATAAACAGTAATATCAATGTAGCAGAACTGGACTGGATCGATCAATGACGACCAGGTTAGAGCTCAACTGGTAGAGTGTCTGTCTAAAGTTTGGAGAGACCCAGGTTCGAATATAGCCAGTTTCCTCTGGCCCTGACACCAGACAAAATGTCTAAGTCTGGTGCAAGGTCCAGAGGAAACTCGGGCTAGTTTAAAACCTGGTCTGGCCGTTGCATTTCTCTTAGACAGGTTCAAGAAGAGATGGATTTTTTTCCCGAAGGTTTCACTGTTACTATAATCAGGGATTTGTATATATGTCCCTGAATAGTTACTATAATCAGGGATTTGTATATATGTCCCTGAATAATAAATAGGTTGATGCAATAAAATACTCACTCAGCGGTATTTCCACTCCATTTTTAACCATCACATCCATCGCTGCTGCATATCTGTCTCTGTTAGCTTCCTGACCTTTGAAATGTTGGTCAAATGTCACATTTCCCATAAAGTAACTACTAGCGTTTCCGTTTATGTCCAGATCGTCGGGGGCAAGCGCAATTTCGACCTCATCGGGAGCCCGAGACGTGTGGTCCGCCTGCTGGAAACCGCCACGATATCCTCCTCTGCCCCGGCCCCGGCCCCGTCCACGTCCCCTCCCCCTTCCTCCTCGTCCGGGCATTTTTACCTATTCCAAATAGAATTTGTTAACTTGAAATTGATAATTCTCCTGTTTTTGATTATTTATACAAAAGAAAACAGTTATTCTGTACGTCAAGATATCTGCATATTACAATAATGTACGGTAAACCCGTGTGTGATCAGGTGATGATCGTGATCATCGACTAAGCAAAATTTTGCGAATGGCAGCAAGAGAGGTCCGTTATAAAGT
This sequence comes from Mizuhopecten yessoensis, assembly GCF_002113885.1. Lineage (NCBI taxonomy): Eukaryota > Metazoa > Mollusca > Bivalvia > Pectinida > Pectinidae > Mizuhopecten > Mizuhopecten yessoensis. The sequence continues at coordinate 121,472 of NW_018403347.1, read as the reverse complement.
AAATTTAGCCTATTGCATGCTATGTCAGGACTTTCCGTAAGTTTTGTGCAATACGCAAGCCGGTGGGCGTGGTTGTTCGGCATTGCACCATCAAGATGTAAACACTGGAAGTTGACAGGAAGTGCCCCTAGAAACACAGGGACCTGATAGGCTAACTGTATACATTACATTGTTGCGACCTCTTTTGAGGTGTAGGAAGCTGTGTTAAAGCTAGCATGTGAAATTCGTCAAATTATTCCCATTGTTTAAAAGTATTGGACGATGCGATATATACACTTTCATAATATTCATAGCTAAATTAACGTAGTTAAATTGTCATGTCCCTGTGTTGGCGTTTCTAAATGAGGAACGGAATACGGATTAAAATATCAGTAGAAGTGATTTTTACTGAGAAAACAGATGGCATGTACATTTATATATTAAGATTGTCAGTACGTATCATATATCAATTTATAGTATTTCTATTTGTTTAAACACGGAATTAGCTATCTAAGTCCGTGGTTTAAATGTTTATATATTTCTTTTCATTTATTAACATTTTATTTTATTTTTGTATCTATCTTCTTCTCTTGACGACCTTAGTTGAACTAATCTTAATCACTTAAAGCTATATATTTTAAATGCTGGTACATGTACACTACCTGTGTATTATCTGTATAATAACTCAGTAGCATCAATGTTATTTTTCAAATGATCAACTGCTGAAACCATGGCTGACCATCTCACTTTGGTGCTCTTTCAATTTACGTCCTATATCCCAACAGTAAGGTTAGAAACACACAGAGAATGGTGCATAATATATACGTAATTTCCAAATCGTTAAAATATAATAAAGTATCATTATTTCCAGGGAATTCTTAGAATTCCTGAATCACGAAAAACTCTAGCGCTAAATTAACTGAATTATCTTATAGAATAGATGTACGTATCTTTAATTGGCTATGTTACTTAAACGGACGGAACTTTTGAATGAAATATTAAAAATATTACCGAAAATTGGAGGTTGCGTCTCTTTTGCTCGTCACTATATATCGTGTATAGTCTTACGCTAGAGTTTAATTTATATAGCCATACCAGAGACGTATATATTGTAATATCAGGGACGTATAGTGAAGGGGATTAGCAACTCCCTCTCTGCCTTACCAATTTTATAACACGTCATTCTAGACTTACCTCCCCCCTGATTCCGGAGTAGATAGCGAGCGCCACCTATCTAAATTTTGACAAAGCAAGATGGCGTCGATATCGCTTCGTTAGATCAGAGACCTATGGTTAGATGCAGAAGTTGGTGTGAAAACCAACCTATCTCGATAAGCGTTCTTACGTCTTTCGTTTATCCCATTGTTATAAGCTGATTGTATTACTTTTAATTGATAAAATATGTGGTATCATAGTATTTGATGTCTCGTTTTTGTGGTATATTTTTCTATTTTTAAACGCGATGTAACGCGTGGTTCAGAGTATTGTGGTGGGCGTCGATAGACAAAAATGCGGGATATAAAAAACCCACATGTATGTGAACCACCTCACTCCAAAAGTATTTGACCGATCGTTTTAAAATTAGCAGCAATAGAAAGCTGAATAATTTTTATAACGACCCAATCCATTTTAATTGCAAATAATATAATTTAACTTGTGTTATTTTTGTGTCAAAAAGTGTAAATATCAGCAATATATTTCACTGGAACGTAAGTCATGGCGAAAGTAGTTGGTAACTGCTCACTGTTTTGATTAATTTTATAAACTATCGTTTGTATTTTTTAAAACAATTGATATCAATAAACAGCCGAGTAATTTCTATGTTAAGTAGGCCTGATTTGATTTGCATTATTTGGAACGATTTGGAACGATAGCGATGTCACAGATGAAATTACTCGTCTGGTAACGAAGGACACGTGTTGTTAAAAATTCAAAACAACCGGAAATAGTAATTAAACGCAACAAAAAAGTATGGCCTGCATTCGGGGATCAGCTCATTTCAAAAATACTTCTTTTTGAAATTTACAGCGATAGAAAGTTGAATAATTTTTTGATATGTAGTACTAATTTTTATGGCAAAAAATAACAAACTTTTATTGGTAATGTTTCCCATTCATTTTGCATTTCTTTGTTCTGTAACAAATTGGTTAAATACAGTTTCAGCTACTCGTTGCATTCGCTTTTACATTTACAATGTAGTGTAACTGTCTGACTTCTATAATTTCATGTAAGAGTGAATACATTACTCTCTTCTCTCACTTCTATCGCCTCGAGTATTGGCAGAGACGTATATATTACCAGGGACAGTATATAGAGGGGATTGGCAACTCTGCCCCAGTCAAGATTCTATAGCACGTCGCTTTTGTGTTTGTTCACCGAACCGCGAAGTCAACGATCAGCCCGCGCTTGCGCACCAGCGTTAAAATTAAACACGCACCTGCTTTCGGTGTCATGTCAACAATCTCGCGGAGATCGAAGTGATTTGATAACGGTTAGCCCTAATTGGGACCGTGTATTAGTAGGTCTTCTTTTTATTCCAGGGACAGGGCTATCGTTGCCACTATGTCTAGCCTTTCGGCTGTGTTGGTGGCTATTACAACAAATCACATTTCGTAAAGCACGTTCCAGTGAAAATAATGCTAATATTGACACTTTTTGACACAAAAACAGCACAAGTTATTTGTTATTTTTTGCCATAAAAATTAGTACTANTTCATCTGTGACATCGCTATCGTTCCAAATAATGCAAATCAAATCAGGCCTACTTAACATAGAAATTACTCGGCTGTTTATTGATATTAATTGTTTAAAAAAACCAAAAAACGATAGTTTATAAAATTAATCAAAACAGTGAGCAGTCACCAACTACTTTCGCAATGATGATTTACGTTCCAGTGAAAAATAATGCTGATATTTACACTTTTGGCACAAAAATAACACAAGTTAAATTATATTATTTGCAATTAAAATGGGTTGGGTCGTTATAAAAATTATTCAGCTTTCTATTGCTGCTAATTTAAAAAAGATCAGTCAAATATTTTTGGAGTGAGGTGGTTCACAAATATGTGGTTTTTTTTATCCCGAATTTTTGTTTACGGTTGTTAACAACACGTGTCCTTCGTTACCAGAAGAGTAATTTCATCTGTGACATCGCTATAGTTCCAAATAATGCAAATCAAATCAGGCCTACTTAACATAGAAATTACTCAGCTGTTTATTGATATTAATTGTTTTAAAAAATATAAACGATAGTTTATAAAATTAAATCAAAACAGTGAGCAGTCACCAACTACTTTCGCAATAATGATTTACGTTCCAGTGAAAAATAATGCTGATATTTACTCTTTTTGACACAAAAAATAACACAAGTTAAATCATATTATTTGCAATTAAAATAGGTTGGGTCGTTATAAAAAATATTTAGCTTTCTATTGCTGCTAATTTAAAAAAGATCGGTTAAATACTTTTGGAGTGAGGTGGTTCACATACATGTGGGGTTTTTTTTATCCCGCACCACAATACTCTGAACCACGCGTTACATCGCGTTTAAAAATAGAAAAATATACCCCAAAAACGAGACATCAATTAATATGATACCACAGATTTTATCAATTATAAGTAATACAATCAGCTTATAACAATGGGATAAACAAAAGACGTAAGAACACTTATCGCGATTGGTTTGTTTTCACGCCAACTTCTGTAATCTAACGAAGCGGTATCGACGCCATCTTGGTTTGTCAAAATTGAGATAGGTGGCGCTCGCTATCTGCTCCTGAATCAGGGAGAGGTAAGTCTAGATTGACGTGTCATAAAGTTGGTAAGGCAGAGAGGGAGTTGCTATTCCCCCCTGATTATGCCATACTTTATCAAACGCCTTAATTGGAGTGGTCGCAAAATACAACACACAAATATTCTTTTCTGTCGATGGTTGAAACAATATGATAATGCTCGATCAGCTGCAGGTAAACTGTCGAAAGACCTGGCAGGAATCCAGATTGATATTTATAAAAGATAGTATTGTCCCTTGCAAAATGGAAGACAAATTTGAAAATACACATTTCCATTATTTTAGAAACACAAGTTAACATAGAAAAAGGTCGATAATTTACCGGAAGGAAACAGTCACCAATGTTAAATCATGAGCTTTCTTCCATTCAGCTTGAAAGGAACACGGATGGAACGATTAAATAAGCTTTGAGCATACGGTGACTCATTATATCAGGGCCGACTGCTTTACTAGTATCAAGAACTGACAAAACATCAAATACATATTTTTCTCTCATAACGACATCAGTTAAAGAGTTCGCGCATGTTTTGAAGAAATCAATACTAGATATGGTAGAAAAGTGGTCATTAAGTACTTCAGTGTTTTCTTCGTCATTATAAGCAACTTTTGGAATACCATACTCAACATAATCAAGGGGAGGAAGTAATGTTTGTGGAGAAAACATAAAACTTTTTAAGTATTTTTCAGAAATAGTAGGGGTTAGCTTTCCTTGATTCATCAATGTGTGACTCAAGATGACTATAAAACCGTACTTTCGCTTCTGCTTCTTTTTTCATATGATTTACAGTATTTCTGGCTTTCTGATAATTTTTCCAATCTGTAAAATTACCAGTATTGAGAGTCTTCTTTCTAAGTATGTCTTTCACGAATCTGACAATGTTTACGGAAAACTGAGTCAAGCCAGGGTTGTCAGTTGGACGGACAGTATACGAACTAGTTCTAAAACATTATCAGTAAAGTTGTCAGTAGCGGGGTCAATGGACGGAGCAGCCATAATAACTGCTTGCCAATTATCAACATTAAGAGAATTATGAAGATTTTCGAAATCTGCTCTTCTTTAATTCCAAACTTGCCTCTTGTAAGCACACTTGCAATTATACGAAAATGCCACAGACATATAAGTTGCTCTATGGTCGCTAATCGTGTCATCCACCCCAAACACACCACAATTGAGACATTTAATATTGTTCGAAATGAAAATAGGATCTAGTAGAGCTCTGGTGTGGCTGAGGTAGGGATTACACGAGTACAGCTGGGAGCAAACTTAACTTGGTATCTAGTGCACTTCGTAGTGAATACGTAGTGAGCAAGGAAGTGCACTTGACAATAGATCGAAGTGCACTCCAGTTCACTTCAGTGTTTACCAAAGTTTAAAAGACTGAAGTACATATTTCAATAATTGTTTTTAATGAAATGGGTTCCTTTGTGATATGAAAATTGAAAGAGAAAGGAAAGAAACATTTAACTGAATATTTCATTATATCGAATCAACGATACACATATCTGTTTTTTATCACTTAAAGTTTCAACTGAATATATACATGTACACAGAGGATGTGTATCTCTGGTGATTATAGAAAATCTATAGATAGATGTAATCTTTCAGAGGGAAAAGTTTAAAAGTACACGTTATCAAAGTTAAATTCACATCACATTTCATATCAATGTTGTAGTGACAGGATGGGGGATCAGTATCTGTTATGTGATATGGGTAAATGTGGTAAGTTTTTCTAATTTTTTTTATACTTTTTATGAAAGGCCTCTCTATAACACGACATCAATGGAGTAATTCGCTTCTTTGTTTTATACAAACAAGTCAAGAAAAGATAAAATTCCAGAAAAATCTTATAACATGGCATGGCACTATATAGATAAAGGGTAAACATCAAGCTGAAGATGTGTAAATAACTAAAGTTCGTTAATTCCAAGTTGCTTTCTTATAGAAAAATTAAGAAAAACTATGAGTTTGTCTGATTTTGATTTCTTTGCTATATATGTATACACGTCAGGTACACGTACATGCTGATGGGTGAAAAAGAAAATACATCCCCCAACCACCACCCCGTCCCCTGGGTACCACACCAACGTAGCAGGTATACAGCTGGCCTGGGGGTACAGTAATGAATTGCCACTTGTGAAAATGATGACAACATTAAATTCATGGCTGCAGGGTGCAAGCACCTGTAGGTAAAGTTATATATATATACATGTACAAAAATTAAATTAAATTAAATCAACTAAGTTTCACAGGAACCTCAAGTTTTAATCATACCGTTACACTTTACTTCAGCTGCAGATTTAAAGATGGTTGCTAGGGCAATGTAACCACCCCTGGCACATATTTTTCTTTTCAATATGATTGATTGATGTGGCTTTACGTCCTTGTTCTGGTTATAACCGAGCCTATGACAAACTTTTCAATATGATATCTACCTGAGAATATATGGGCAATGACCACCCACTGACCATTCACCTGTGGTCACAAGGGGTTCTGCTGGTATGACAAGCCAAATTGTCATTTATGCATGGAGCAATGTTGATCCAGTACTTAACCAAATTATATAAGATATCTTATTTAATTATAAAAGATATCTTATGTAATAAATAAGATATCTTACACACCTTTCTTTATAAGATATCTTATATATTAGATATCTTATTAAGAAAAGTTTATGAGATATCTTAAATCTTTTACAAGATATCTTATAAAGTATATAAGATATCTTATAAAAGATATAAGATATCTCAAACTTAAAATAAGATATATTATATGTTTATAAGATATCTTATATAATATATGAGATATCTTATATAATATATGAGATATCTTATATAATTTGGTTAGTTACTGGACATACATTATATTGCTCCATGAATAAATGACAACTTGGCTTGCCATATGCTGGGCTGTACCTAATCTTAACACCTTATGTGAAGGCAATTAATCCTGTCAATTAATCCAGTCCATTGTCCGTCCAGTAGATATACACAGAAAAATCAGTACACGCTTACAGGTAAGATACTGTGGCTGTTCCTTTGTCAGGAAATGACTGCCTCGTGCACAATTCTATTTCAAAATAGTGACTGTTTCACACTACCTAATCCCTCAAATGGTTTACAAACTGGGTGTTACATAAATAGTCAACACTAATTGATAACACACCGCGTACTTAAGCTGAACCATGATAGAGCCTTTTGTACCTGTACGTTCAGTGGTCCATAATAGCCACAGGGCACAGGTGTTACAATTAAAGAACGAGAAGCTTAAGGTCAATACATGTATGTATTGCATTTTTTCTTATTCACAGTACCACGGACTTAGATAACAATCTAATCTAATTCCATGACAGTACATAAAGTTACCTACATAAGTTTTCCATTTGTTTCCCTCCAAAGTAAACATACAGAAAAAAACTCACAATCATGTACTAATAATGTAATGAGAGATATTTATATTTAATCAGAGACGTATATATATATACGTCTCTGATTTAATGTAGACGTAATACTGTTATAACTATAAAGAAACTTCAATGGTGATTATGTCTTTAAGACAAAGTATTTAAACCACCAATATAATTATATACATGTACCATGGATCCAAGTCGGTACATACGTGGTAATATTGAGCCACGATGATTGCCATTTTCATAAAAGGATACTGCTTAAATCATTTTAAGTATATGAATAGGTATACGTAACATCACGGAATAAGATTATCCAAGTCCGTGGTAATATCTAATATTTCATCTATTTATTGATTTATTTAACAGACGGGAAGGGAGAAAATCAAAGTATGTCTAAACTGATGAAAAGGCTAGACATAACAAGAAAATTAGTAGTTAACTCCAGTGCACTTCAGTGTTAACTCCAGTGCACATCAGTGTTAACTCCAGTTCACTTCAGTTTTAACTCCAGTGCACATCAGTGTTAACTCCAGTGCTCATCTATGTGAACTCCAGTTCACTTCAGTGTTAACTCCAGTGCACAAGCTAGTGAACTTGAAGGAGATCACTTTTCATGAGCACTAGGCTAAGTTAAGTTTGCTCCTAACTGTAGGTTCCATAAATATAATATGTTCCAGCACGGACTTAAATAACATTCCGTGGGTCAACATTGAAATCACCAAGAAGAATTATTTCTGGACTATTACCACGGACTTACCACACACACCTAGATTCAATTAAGAGACCACTCTTAATTACGATAAAAAAATCATTAGAAGAATTAGGCGGTCTAAAGAATATACCGAACATGATGCTTCTATTACTATGATGCAGGTTCAAAATCACGCTTTCTGATAGCTTTTATGTAAGTATCAGAGAAAAATATAAGAACACGTACCCACCACGAGCGTTTCTATCATTACGGAAAATAAAGCGAAAAACCCGGGAATATTTAACTGATCATTCAAAACTGATTCATCAAGGTGTGTTTCTGTAAAACACAAAATATCAAAGTCTTGGATAATACTGTCTAGATTACATAACTTGTTCCTAATACTTCTAATAATTAAATGAATTAAGAACACTTAAATCATTTGTTAGGGCCAGCTAGGGTTCATCTTAATATCTCCACTGAACAGGAGTACGATAAAATGAAAAGGAAAATCAGTACTGTATTAATCAGATTCAATAGACATTACTACACTATTCATCTTAATGAAGTATAGACTTTATAGCAATCTGATTAAAATCATCTGTTACATGGCTCCGCCTGAACAGGCGTAGTACGAAGTTAACGAAGCCATGTAACATATGATTTTAATCAGATTGGACTTTATAGTGGATGAATAACATCAAGTTGGGACGAAATGGTCTGTGAAAGGGTTTTGGGGCGAAACGTCTGTAATTCGGGAAATATCCCTTATCCTATAGGACGAGTTTATGTACCTATGTTTATGTAGCCTCGTTATCATTTGACAACATTGACAATTCCAAGATGGCGTCCTCCTTGTCGGAGGAGGAGTTCCATCGGATGCAGGTACTGCAACCATGTAATCAGAGGAATGTCTGACACCCTTGACCTATGTAAACACAAATCGAAAAATTAATATAGATTATTTTTAGGTTTTACCATTGTCGTGGTATATATTCCCATTAATCGATGCTCTGACCATCCTCTAGTCTAACACTGACAGCAGTTTGTAGGGTGTTAGGTGTATCACACTCCTCACTGTCACACTCGATGGTAACTGATTTTTTGTGACACAGAAGGCCAGTGTTCTGATAACTTGTATCTTTCTATTACCCTGTTCCTTCATAGAACTGGAGATGACTAAACACTATCCAACATTGTCAATATTATGTGGATATATCCTGTTCAAATGATCTCTATTTACGAGGTATTTTGTGTTTTGATATATATTGTTTACCACGAGATGTCAGTGTGACTGGTTCTGATTGGTTATTTCATAGAAATATATCGTCAGCAGGTGGCAGCTTACATCTCTTATATATGAGGAAGTGACTGCCCCTCAAAAAATGAAAAGAAAACACACAAAATGACAGTGCATTGTAGTGGTTAAAAATAAAATCCTGTTTTAAATTTTAAGCCTTTCTTTAGGCTCTGCACTGTCTTGAAACAGGATCTGCTCCAGACTGTACATTGACACCCCCCTTCCAGATCGCTGATGGGTAGAAGACAGTCCTATATCGAATGCACAAGAGCAATACACAGTATACAGTGATTTAAACCTAGCATATTATGCAATGCAAGACATCTAATATGCAAAAAATGAAAGAGAACCCTCAAGATAACATGTGGTTTTATATTTGTCATATATTATATGTTTTTTTTCACTTTCAGCTTCAACTTATAGATTTAAGAACAGTTAATTATGAACTGGAAGGAAAATGCAAGAAGCAAGAAAGAGGTATATATATAAACTTGTTAAAATTGCTATGGCAGATCTTATATGCTCAGCAATAAATATATACTGGTCCTTTGGTCAAACCAGGTCAGGGATTGGTTTTATTTTTGTTTGAAGCTCTGTTAGCTGATTATAATTTTATCTAAAGTTTTCAAATTCCAATGTTTCTTATAATAATTGAAATTTAAAGTAAATGTGTGTGGAATTTAATGGATTGTCTAAAAAATAAAAAAAAAGCAGTCGAATGGTAAAATATTATATACATTACACGGTTAATGTTTTGATCCATTGATAATTGTTGAAATACATGTGTCAGGAGTTTTAATAGATGATTAGCTAATAATAAAAACATTGAGATTGCAACTTGTTAGGTCAAAAGCACTTAGGATAACTGGGTTCTGGTCTTTCCCCTCCTGATAGTTACTAGATAATCTGATGATATGTTACACAAATGTATATATACTCAGGCCAAAATGAAACTTCCGTCCGACATCAACGTTTTACTTTGAAACAAATTCTTCTGAAAAACTAAGAGGCCTAGGGTGATGGTATTTTGCCAGAAGCATGCTGGGATAAAGGACTACCAAGTTTGTTCAAATGGATGATCTTCGCCAATATTCGTGGTCACAGGTGTCAATTGTCATTAAAAAACTTTAAACGACTTAAGCTTATTCTGAATAGGATGATGATGTTTGGGTAGAAGTATGCTGGGATGAAGGAATATCAAGTTTGTTCACAGGGGTCAAATACGTTGAAATCTTTAAACAACTTCTTCTGAATAACCAAAACGTCCAGGGTGATTGTTTGTTTATGTGAATGACCTTGACGCGCTTTCACGGTAACATCTGGTCAATTGTGCATCAATCTTTAAAAGTCATCTTCTCACTAAACTAAAGGTATAGGGTGGTGATATTTGGCAGTTTGCATTCTGGGATGAAGGGCTATACAGTTTATTGAACTTAATGTCCATGTTTGACTTTCAAGGTCAAATGTGTTTCAGTCGTTTAATAGATTTTTTTGAATGACTTAAAGTCAAGACATTGATGTTGCAGTTGTGAGATTAATACCAGATGAGCGATGCAGGCCCATTGGGCCTCTTGTTTTTATATTTTATTTTCATGGATCAATATTATGCGTAGTATGAAATTTTACAATACCTTTCCACACATTACAGTAGCTATTAAGCTGTCAAGAATGGGGTCAGGCTCCCCAACAGAGAGAAAGTCCATAATAATGAGTAACTCTGAACTTTGCCTTGATGATCAATGTAGTTTGTTTACAAGTAGGTGATAAAATGTTCAAGGGTTGGCAGGAAAATCTAGGGTAGGTTGGGATACTCTAAACACACATAACTTTATATTTTGGCCTTAAAGGGTTGCTTTTTGACTTTCAAGTGTTTTGTTTTTGTCTCGCCACCACATACCTATACTACTGGTAGTAGCGGAAGCGAGACTTGGGTGTTGCTTTTCCGGGACACCTTTTCCGGTAATGGTGGTGTCAACATTAAGTTTTCGCGTTTATGTTAGTTTCTCTGAAAGTAATAAGTGCTACACCAACCAAACTTGCACCATAGATGCATCTTAGGTATTTCATCTCAACCCATGCATCAAATGCTGGATGCGGCCTACCTTTCATGGTTCATTGACTTTGTCAGCATCTCCATCAACATTAAGTTTTTTCATTTAAGTTTTTTTTAAAAATAAAAGTGCTAGACCAACCAAACTTGACATGTACATTGATGGTCAAAGCAAGGCACAGGTGAGACATATCAATCCAAATGGCTTGTTGTTGTACTAGTATCACATGTACTTGCCAAAATTGTACCAATATCGTGTATAAGAGATGAATGAAAAGACTACATGTTTATGAGGGATATGAATTTTACCCAGCCTCTGGTGAAGAACTTTTATATCTCCATACTTACATATGATATATCTTGTTGTGACAGATACTTTTTTATTATGTTCTTAATTTTAACAAATTTCTCTTGTTTCTAGAAATCTCAATAGGGGTTGAAAAAACAGACCAACTAGCAAAGGATTTACAGAAGGCAAATAAGGTATGTTATATGATCAGGATTAAATCCCATTTTGCATAAATCACATGAGCTTACCAATGAACACATTTCCCATAGCCATTAATGTTCATTGGGGTATTGATTATCATATAGCATTGTTTATGTGATGATATTCTGATGAATCTACTTTTGTTTTCAAAGTACATTATAAGTGAGTATAAATGTATTAGTAGATCTAGAGCTGGCTTTACTAACACAAGTTGCACTAACTTTGCATTTACTGTGAAAACAAAAGAAACGGGTATCTTTTGACTCTACTGTCTCATCGTCATTAGTGAAGTCAAAATGATTTGACTCCAAGGAAAACTAGACATAGAAGTTATAATTTCACCAAAGAGATAATTCAATCATACTTCTGGTCATAATAGATAATCCAAATAACTAATAACTTCATAATTTTGTTTCTCATAAATACACTTTAAATGTGGCTGTGACCCCTCAGAGTGTTTACTAAAAGATAGACTTAATCTCATTACTGTTAAAAGTTTGACACTGAGAAACCTCTGAATTATTTATATTGTATTATATGGATTATTTAGGGTATTTTAGGAAACATATTTGGCCCATCATTGGCAAAAAGAGGAATTTTTCAAATCTCAAAGAAGATAAATCTTAAAAAACTGCAAAGTGTACCCTTATGTTACCCATTGTGAAATGTTTTAAGCCTATCCTGGTGACAGCACAGTAGTGATATTCTGTGACACAGTTTCAACTATTTCTGAAATGTTGGTTGTTGCTTTTTAGCTCCTCTGGTCCAAAGGACCATGGTGAGCTTATGCCATACCCTAGCATCTATTCTCTGTCTTCCATCTGTCAACTTTTCCTTTAAAACGCTACTTATCCTGAAAGGCCCAGTAGATTTTGACTAAATTTGGTCTGGAGCATCCTTAGGCTAAGGCGACTCAATTTGGTATCTAGTGTGGGTGTGGCCTTCCTGGGGGCAGAGGGGCCCCAAAAGGGAAATAGAGGGAAAACCTTTAAAATCCTTCTTCTACCGTAGGGAGGGACTAAAGCGTCCTTGGGCAAAAGGGACTAAATTTTGTATAAACAGTGAGTGTTGCCCCCCCTGGGTGCAGAGGGGTGGGGCCCAATATGAGAAATCGATGTAAACCTTTAAAATCCTTCTTCTACCATAGGGATTAAGGGATTTCATCCCAATTTGGTCTTGAGCATCCTTGGGCAAGAGGGATTAAATTTTGTATAAACAGTGAGTGTTACCCCCCTGGGTGCAGAGAGACGGGGCCCAATATGAGAAATTGATGTAAACCTTTAAATCCTTCTTTTACCATAGGGATAAAGGGATTGCATCCCAATTTGGTCTTCAGCATCCTTGGACAAAAGGAACTAAGTTTTGTATTAACAGTGAGTGTGCCCAATAGCAGGGGAAACGTAGCAAATTCTTCAAATTTGTCATCGCTCTAGCTACTTCATTCCTCAACGGAATTTCATGAAACTTGATCCCAGTGTTGAGTATGACAATATCTTGAACATGTTTGTGCTTCAGGTTACTGTGTTAAAGGTCAAGGTCACTTACTATTTTTAGACAAAATTTGTCATCGCTCTATCAACTTCATTCCTGAACGGAATTTCATGACACTTCATACCAGTGTTGAGTATGGCAATGCCTTTAACAAATTGCGTTTTGGGTTGAAGGACAAGGTCACTGTCACTACTTTTTTATCATCGCTCTAGCGACTACATTTCCCTTTTACATATATCACAATGTGTGAATGGGAGGGGAGTTGTGTCACTTGTCATGCCTTGTTTTGTTTTAAAACTGTTCATTCCTGTTTAAACCCCCAAAAAACCTGCACCTCTGTTAAATTGGCACGAATGTTATATTAGAGTCAAGTGAAAATAAAAATTACCATTTGTCTTCCAGTTTGCAGAGATGCTTTTGGCTTTCCTAAAAGATCTGTTTAAAGTTTAAATATTTGGTTTAATTATTTATCATAGATCTGCAGGTGAGTGCTACCGGCCCATTGGGTCTCCTGTTGTCTTCGCTTCCTCTCATTATTTGTCAGTCATCAAGCTAAGTTCTATCAGTGTTATCACATTATTCACTACAGCTGTTGTTTCTATTTATAGGCTATACAGAAAAGCAAGAAAGCAAAGGTAGGTATAAATATATTATTTGATAAAATACAAGACAAGACAGTGGCTATATTGTCTGTCTATTTATAATGTGTGCCCTACTGGCCTGTAGATACAGAGTAGAACAATCTATTTCTGGAGAGTATTTTATCACATAATGTACTGTGTTATCCAGTGAATATACCCATGTCATATTTTTTTGCATATTGACCTTGTAATATGACCTATCATCCCTGTGATTGGTTAAAAGTTTCAATTGTTTCGATTGTGATAAAAAGGATCTTGCACTCGTTTCCATTTCATATGAAATTTATGAAACTCGTCATGAATTTTTCATTTTAGCTCGTCAGAGAGAGGCTCGCTAAATTGAAAAATTCTAAGACTTGTTTCATATATCTCATGAAATGGAAACTCTCTCTATATATAGTACATATGTGTGTTTGTCTGTGATTGTCAGGATGTGGAGATCCTCCTCCAGGAGAATGATACCCTACAGAGGAAGCTGGAGAGCCAGGAAGATGACTTCCGTCTACAGAATGAGACGCTCATGGCAGAGCTGACCACAGTAAGCATACACAGCCACAGACTTTTCTACGTCAAAATAACTGTTTTCATAATGACATTTTTTAAAAATATATTTAGTATATCCCTCATCTGTCTGAAATATTTTTCATAATCGCAAAAGTATCTAACCATCATAGAACTAGTCAGTTTCAAAAAAGAGAACGAAGTAATTAAATGGTCAAACAGCATTTATTTTGCAACAGAATGACCTTAATTAAGTCCATTTATTTGTATTTTGTCCAAAACTAAACCTCTGAAGCAATGAAAAGCATTTTATGTCAGTGTGTCATGTCCCTGTCCATACAATCAAGGTCAAGGTTGCAGAAAGGGTTAAGAGGTCAAAGCTTTCTACCTGGTAATAAAAATTCATAAGGTCATCATATCTACACTGTTGGAACATTGTTCAATGAAATAAGCATGGGTATTATGACAGTGTTGCATATTACTCACATGTCTATTACATCAAGGTTAAGGTCACTGCAAGGGGTCAAAGATCAAGTCACTGCAATGTTTGTCTCAACTTTTGAATCATTGAAACTTTTTGCAGAAATTTTGTCTACTTTTGTGTTTGGTGACTTATGGTTATATGGCATTCAACACAGTGTTTTAGTGAAACCAAATACAAGGGGACTGGATTCCTCAATGTTCAGTGTCACAGAAAAAGGAAGATAGTTGAATAAAGTTTTCAAGTGAAACACAATTTCTTTTTAAAACAGTGATGAAAATGTCATGGATTTTTCATCCCGAAGACAATCGTCTATTTCAGCTAGTGGCAGCTAATGAAGACCTAGAGAAGAAGGTGAAATCTGGTAGAGGACCAGATGTTGCTGACAGTTTAAATGCCTCTACAATCTCCGAAACTGATGATGAGATTCGTCACCTCAAGGCACAGAATGCTGCATTACAGAAAAATCTGACAGGTAAATAGCGTAACTATGGAGAAATGATCAGAGCGGACAGAATTTCTAAATATTTGGAAGTTTCTAGTGATTTAAAAAGCATTAAGTCTGTTTTTGAACAATTTCTGTATTTTTTTCTGTCAATTTGAAATCCAAGATGGCTTTAATGGCCGATAGATTGGCTGAGACATTTTCACCTTCTTTAAGATTTTACTCAGACTTAACACAATTGATCCTGCGCAGGTCCTAAACAAGTATTGTTTAGATTTTTTAGATGGCCAGGTGCACCATGGTCTTTGATTAGGGGAGACATTTATGACCATTCCTTAAGAAGAGTCAGTAAGATCTTGGACCGATTCCACACATAGAAGAAGGAAGAGGGTGACGGTTTTGCTAGAATTAGATCTCCTGTCAGTCTGTTCATAGACACAATCTTGTAAACACAAGAAAAAGTATCTCAATCAGTTTCCATCTGATTTCTTCTTTGAAACCTGGGAGATTTATCTACCATAATGTGAAGTTGTACTTGTACTGATACAATGAATATTTATAGAGTTATGGCCCCTTTTTACTTTGGACATTTTGAATTTTTGTTTTAATAAAAACAGTTAAAAACTAGCGAGAAGTTAGCCTTAATTGATTAATGATGCCACAGTTTTTAATCTCCTGGTAATGTAAATTTACAAGCAAACTACAGTTGTGATATTTTGATTTCTCTAGAATTTTCACTCCGATGTTGACTGATCCTCGGTTTATTTCTGTTCATTGTGTTATGTTTTATGAACAGCGTACAAAGAGAAGTATGAGAGACAAATGGCTTTACTGTCTCCCCCCAGTTCTCCTGAAAAATCGTCTGAGCAGTCGGATGCAGAAAGTCAACCCATGATCAGGTAAATATCATTGTAAATCTGTTTGTTTACCATAATTTATTGTGCATTGACCGTGGGCTAATTTTTTTTACTCTGAAAAATGCCCTCTGCGAGCTATCTGATGAAGCAGGGAATGTGATGAAATGTTTCCAGAAAACTATATAAAGTGTTGGCAGTGTGATAGCTGTCAAATCCAGAACTGTATGCAACTCCAATTATAAAAAAACACAACAAATTATATTCTCAAGATTCCCAACATTGAATGTGCTTATTAAAGTTGGTTCATATTACCAACACTATGATTATTGTATGTAGTGTACTAAGTAGGGTACTCAGAGTTGCCATGGCTGTTTACACTGAATAAAAATTGGCGCTATTGGTATGTCAAGGGTATATACAGTAAAACAACTGGTAAGTATATCTAAATAATATCCAGAAGGTACATTAGACTTTATGTAGCAGAAATAACCCCAGGCAATCTATCGGAGCGGGCAATCTGTAGATTATTTCCTAAACCTGATGTTTTGAGGTGTGTAGACAATAAAATGGAGCTAAATGAAATTATGGTACATGATAGGTCATCATTCATAGAAGACATATCAAGGTGCTGCAGTATGTGGTTCTCATTATTTTCTTTTTCTCATGAATGATATTTTAAGCATCATCAGATGGTTGGCTATTCAAATCCCCCTTTGTCTATGGTCCGTGGTGCGTCCGTCAATCATTCCATCCATCCTGAAAAATTCTTGTAAGCGCTTTAAATTCTCAGAAAGTACTGAAGGGATCGTTCTAAAATTTCACATGACAGTTCCCCATGGTCCCTAGTTACGCATATCAAATTTTAGGACTGAAGGGAAAATAAGATGGCTGACAGATGATTATCTTGAATTTGAGGTGGCCATCTTGTTACAGTTGAAGTTTGTTATCACTATTTCTCAGATTTGTAGAATCCCTTGGGTCCTAAATCGTGCATGTTCACTTTTGAGACTGATCTGAAAAACAAGATTGCTGTCTGAGCTGTCATAGAACTAATGAAGATGGTAAAGTGGTGGGTGCCAAGATCCCTCTGGGATCTCTTGTTTATTATGAACTTGAATCCATGGAAAAAAATTCGAGATCTAGAGACTAAATCTTTATAATCCTAACCCTGCATAATCTGGAAACCTGTGTTAATTGGATCTTTACAACATTTCTTTGTACGTGTATACATTAGTATGTAAATTAATTGAACCTGTTTAAAGGAATTATTGGTCTCTGTGATTGTCAGTTAAGAGAGTTTTACTGTAGTAATGATTGTCAGTTAAGAGAGTTTTACTGTAGTAATGATTGTCAGTTAAGAGAGTTTTACTGTAGTAATGATTGTCAGTTAAGAGAGTTTTACTGTAGTAATGATTGTCAGTTAAGAGAGTTTTACTGTAGTAATGATTGTCAGTTAAGAGAGTTTTACTGTAGTAATGATTGTCAGTTAAGAGAGTTTTACTGTAGTAACAGAAACAATGGCCCCCTATTGTGGTCACCTTGGAAGTTCGACTGGTTATACTGTAGTAGCTCTAGTTCCTTTATTTCCAGGGAGGATCCTAGTGAGGGAACTGTTCAGCAGGATGGAATGTCGCCTCAGAAGCCAGGTAAGCATGTGTTACGGTCCATTCAGGTCTCTTTCTATAATGTGTCACCCTGGGCTGATAGAACGCCCCATTCCCAGTCAGAAATAGACATTATTTTCCCCTATTGCTAGATTATTTTGGCAATCACAAGGGACAGGGGACTTTTTTTCAGACAATAAAAGTTTCCAGAAGGTATGCAGTACAGTAAAACCCGGTTATAATTAATTCCTTGGGGTAGAACATTTTCTTTCAATATAACTGGTCTCCAATGTAACCAATACACATTAACAGTGTTCCTTGCGTGAACTAGACTAGGAACTGTGATTTACTCTACCTGGCTTATCCTTCGGGGCCACTTACCGTGACCAGGTGAGCTACCGATCTAACAGATATTGCTTTAATGTAAAAAGTGGTCACGGGGAATGTTAACACCTTTCAATAATAGCAGTTTTTCAATGTAACCGATATTGAAACACAAAGAAAATATAGAAAACCATAAGGGGATTTTGTTTTCTTTCAAATTATGCGGTATGACAGTCGATGTATCTGAGTTCAATGTAAGTGGATTTGACTGTAATTAGGTCACTGTGACCTTCATCTCAAGGTCAAAGGTCAAACAAGTGAAACATTTTCTGCAAAATTTTGTCAGTGTCATTGAGCTGTTAAAGATGAAGCCTGTTGTTTATCTTCATCAGCCAAAGAAGTGCACAATATATTGTAATTAGGTCATGATTACCTTCACCTCCAGGTCAAAGGTCAAATGAGTGCAAAATTCAAAGTGAAATTTTGTCTGTGCTATATATCGTAAACTGATAAAGATGTTTTATGAAACTTCAACAATACTTGCATCATCCACAGAAGGTTTTCAATGCACTGTAGTTAGGTAATTCACCTCTAGATCCAAGGTCAAATAAGTACAAAGCAGATAATGCATATTGGTTGAAAAGGGGAGGCATACAAAGTCAACAACAAAAAATACATACATATATATAGGTTTATGGAATAGCCCTGATCTGAAGTATTTCCTTACCTGGCATGATTGAAAAATTGTGATAGTCTACATATTTTCCTTTTTTTATGCAAAGGTAATTTTAAGTAATGTAATTACTTGAGCTGAATGTTCAACACATATCTAGAGTCTCCAAGTCCATTCAGTAACAAGTTAATGCAGAAGTGAGACTTTTTAAACCTTGAGGTACATATACTATAAACAGCGATGAGAGTCTAAATCTCCAAATCACAGGTCTACTAGACAGTTGGTAAGAGTGTCTAAATTACTGCCCTATATTTCAAAAATGGGCAAGAAAATCACCAAAACTTTCACTTGAACAATTGGGAATGAAGGCCATTAAAAGTTGACCGGTATATGAGACTGAAGGAGAGTCTCAGAAATCGATCATACTTTGATGTGTAAGGGGGAATGTTTTTGGTACACTTACCTACAATGGTTGACTAGCCAGCTGTGTCATGTGATAGAATATGTTTTATCTATCAGCAGAGAACAAGCCTCCAGTGAACCATATGTCTGTGACAGGGGACCTCTCCAGTGAGATTAATGGTAAGTCATGACGTCTACAAAGTGACATGTCTGTGACAGAGGACCTCTCCAGTGAGATTAATGGTAAGTCAGTCTACAAAGTGACATGACTGTGACAGAGGACCTCTCCAGTGAGATTAATGGTAAGACAGTCTACAAAGTGACATGAATGAGACAGAGGACCTCTCCAGTGAGATTAATGGTAAGTCAGTCTACAAAGTTACATGAATGTGACAGAGGACCTCTCCAGTGAGATTAATGATAAGTCAGTCTACAAAGTGACATGAATGTGACAGAGGACCTCTCCAGTGAGATTAATGGTAAGTCAGTCTGCAAAGTCACATCAATTTTACTTCAACACTTAACATAAGAATATGCAATATAACTTCTTAAAGAAAACCCCCTGATATATTACCATGATTATTTAATTTGACAAAAAATACCTTTTTAGGATCAAAGAAAAACGTTTTTAACTAAGCTTGCAACATTGTATGGTGCTTTCCTTTTATATGTGAATGGTCTTCACTGACATCTGTCATGTGACCAAGGATGGTCAATATCATGTGACCTATACAGGATATCAGTGTTATGTGACATAACATCAGGTAAGTTGTCGGTAGGTCGTACCCATTAGGAAGGGTTTCTTTTCATCCTGAAAATGTATTTTCTTTCCCATATTTTCACTATGACAGGATCAGGGTATGTAGCAAGAAGTTGTACGATGCTTTACGAAGACGTTTTAGGCTTGTTCAAAAACGTGCAGTTCTGCCAGACCTTGCCCTTGGAAATTTGACATTTAAAAGGTGTAGGAATGAATCCTAGTTACTGTCAGTAGTGTCTCTCTAGGCCCCTCTGGTTAATTCTAGTTACCTGTCAGTAGTGTCTCTCTAGGCCCCTCTGGTTAATCCTAGTAACCTGTCGGTAGTGTCTCTCTAGGCCCTTCTGGTTTATGCTAGTTACCTGTCAGTAGTGTCTCTCTGGGCCCCTCTGGTTAATCCTAGTAACCTGTCAGTAGTGTCTCTCTAGGCCCCCCTGGTAAATCCTAGTTACCTGTCAGTAGTGTCTCTCTAGGCCCCTCTGGTTAATCCTAGTAACCTGTCGGTAGTGTCTCTCTAGGCCCTTCTGGTTTATCCTAGTTACCTGTCAGTAGTGTCTCTCTAGGCCCCTCTGGTAAATCCTAGTTACCTGTCAGTAGTGTCTCTCTAGGCCCCTCTGGTTAATCCTAGTTACCTGTCAGTAGTGTATCTCTAGGCCCCTCTGGTTAAACCTAGTTATCTGTCAGTAGTGTCTCTCTAGGCCCCTCTGGTTAATCCTAGTTATCTGCCAGTAGTGTCGGTCTAGGCCCCTCTGGTTAATCCTAGTTACCTGTCAGTAGTGTCTCTCTCGGCCCCTTTGGTTAACCTATAGTTATCTACCACTGGTGTCTCTCTAGGTCTGCCAGTAGTGTCTCTCTAGGCCCCTCTGGTTAATCCTAGTTATCTGTCAGTAGTGTCCGTCTAGGCCCCTCTGGTGAATCCTAGTTACCTGTCAGTAGTGTCTCTCTAGGCCCCTTTGGTTAACCTATAGTTATCTACCACTGGTGTCTCTCTAGGTCTGCCAGTAGTGTCTCTCTAGGCCCCTCTGGTTAATCCTAGTTATCTGCCAGTAGTGTCTCTAGGCCCCTCTGGTTTATCCTAGTTATCTGCCAGTAGTGTCTCTCTAGGCCCTTCTGGTTAATCCTAGTTATCTGCCAGTAGTGTCTCTCTAGGCCCCTCTGGTTAGCATGTTGTCAGATAAATGTCACCAGTGCGCTTATCATACTAGTTTGTCCATGTTTCAGTTAGAAAGCACTTATAAGTGGTCCTTTGATTGCACTGTCATTAGTAAACAATATTTATTTGTCTTATATTTTGAACATTCCTTTCATTTCTTGATCTTTTTTTCAGATTTGATGTTGAATTTAGATACAGAAATGGAAGAGAAGAGAATACTGAAAGATCAGTTGACAAATCTGGAGGTAAGTATGATATTACTTTTGAAGGTACATACATGTTAATTAGTAACTTGCACTATTTTCCTGTTCCTATCGATTTAGAATACTACTTTGTGCGGCTTTAGGATCTTCAATAAGTTTCTGTTTCATTATGTAATGTGTTGAGCTAGTCTAAACAAAAATTAATTAAGAATCCTTTTATCGCATTCAATAAAAAGAATTTGTGCTATTTTTTTTTTTTAAAAAGTGTCAAGTATATTTTTTACCATCATCTTGACTTAAAATTCATGTCAATGCGACATCATAATGTAATCTAGAAATCTACCACATCATGGCTATTGTTTTAATTATGACATCATATTGGGTAATGCTACATTTGAGTTAACATGAAATCATGATGTGGTAATATTCCCAGTAAGTAATCTAGCCATCTTCCTTCCCAGAAGATAATTGAGCCATCTTTGTTCTTAGTACAGCCACCTTCGTTCTAAGTGTATTTTTTGTTCACCTTTATAATTTGAGTAAAAGTATCTGTATTGTAAAATAAATGGATTGCATGGACAATTTTGTACAGAACAGGACCAATCTGTTCTCAGAATTGATGTAAATGTTTTTAGGTCACCAGAGCTTTGCTCAAGTGACCTATTCTAATCGCTTTTTGTCCGTCGTGCGTAAACTATTACATTTTCAACTTCTTCTCAAGAACCAGTGGATGGATTTTTTTCAAACTTGGTAAGAATCATCCTTGGTAGATGAGGCTTCAAAATTGTAAAATTGGGATTCCTACCCCAACCCCTGGGGCCAGGGCGGGGCCCCAAAGGGAAAATTAACCAATAATTCAAAAATCTTCTTCTTCAGACTCAGAGGTACTACACTCATTTTCTCTGCGTGGAAAGAAAGATCATCAGGGGCTTTACTTAAATTGTAAATTTCAGG
>NW_018403347.1:85185-98860 GCF_002113885.1 Mizuhopecten yessoensis | reverse complement strand
GGGGGGGGGGGGGGCCCCAAATGGAATAGGGAAATAACACTTTTCGGTATATATTCTATCCATTTTCAGCAGAAAATTACTCAAACTTAGTCAGAATCATCTTGGGTGAATGAGAGTTATTACTTTGTAAAATTGGGATTCCTGCCCCATCCCCAGGGGCTAGGGCGGGGCCCCAAGGGGAACATTTACCAATATTTTCAAATTCTTCTCCATTGATGACATGACAAGTATTGTATTTCACTTAGTTTACATGCTGATTTCCACATCACATCTCAACAATAAAATAAAGCTACCAGTACCTATGATATAACTCAGGTGACCGCTAAGGCCCTTGGGCCTCTTGTATTTATTATATATTATATTTTCAGAAAAATTTCAAAGAAAAAATATCTGCAAAGCAAGATGAACTAGATAAGGTGGGTGTTGATGTGGAAAATGTTTAATTTGTCATGGTACCTTACCATAAACATTTTGTTACAAATTAATCATACTGTAAATTAAAGATTAATTGTTTTTGTGAGGATATTTCATGTTAAGATAAAACAGATTGTGCCAGTGATCACTAGCTCCCCAATGGAAGATTGTAGCCTGTTTTGTAGGTTCATGTCTGAAATGTTTAATTGAATTTGTTATTCATGTTAGAGGCCATTCTGTCTTGTTTCTTTGATGTTTTGTTGTTGTTATGACTGGCAAATCTTGCCTTGTCAATAGTCGAGGTATACAAGCATGCATCTAACTCATAGTCCGTTTGTTTTAAAACTGAGCATCACTATTTTCTACATCTTGCACACACAGCTTATTATGTCAGTTTGTATGACATTTTTCATTCATTATTTTTGATGACAATTTGAAATTTCAATTTCAATTAAATTGTTAAAACTTCAATTTCCAACAGCTATCTGAGAAACTAAAGAAGAAACAAGAGAGGTATGTATTGTTTTCGAGTAAAATTACTTTGTAAGAGCATCTCAGTGCTATATTTAGATTGGAATCATACATTTTGAATGGTACTGTATCAGATGATTCAAATATTTATGCCAAGACTTCTCATTCAGTCATAGAGTTAGGTTAAACAAATATTTCAACCATGAATGTCAAATTACCGCTAGCAAATATTCAACTCCGTTTACAGTTGTTCACTATTCTCCCCTCACCTAATTGAGGGGGGATTAACTACATTTGTGTCCATGTGTATGTATGTCCATTTGTCTGTAGTAAAAAGCTTGTGTTTAGAATATCTCCCCAACATAGACTTAGTGTTGTTTTTTTTACATCATTGAATGGTAACATTGAGTTCTAAATTATTTGTTTTTTTGTTTGTTTTGTTTTTGAATAATTTTCATTTTTTTTTTACATGACATGATACAACACATATGGTACATGATTGTTAAGCTGTTCAAACTTCTTAAGAGTTGTTGTTAATTTCTTTTTTAATTCACTATGAATACATACTTGTCAAGCATGTACCTATATACAGAGACAAAAAATAATTGAGTTCTAAACTTGATAAAATAAAATTTCGGTGATCGTCAATCAAGGTTAAAGGGTCAAAGGTCATAAATGACATATTTTTTTTTTTGGGGGGGGGGGGGTATGGTAATGTAAGTCCCTGCTCACATTATTTTATTAAGATGCATGTGATTTATACAGAAGAAAATTCATATTGGTGAAAATCAAGTTACTTAGCAATCCTATAGCTACATCATTATGTATTCCTGTTTGGAAAGAACAGATTTATGTGAAATTTGTGTGTTCACAGCTACAATCAGCTACAAGTAGAAAAGGAACAGCTGTTTAGAGAACTAAGGTGAGGAATTTAAAAACAAATATCTAATTTTGATTGTTTCCTTATTTTTTTCATTTATAACTGGACACTTTGACAGAGCACTAAAAACACCTGGATATTTAGAGGCTATGGTAACACTGTTGTCAAAATAGTGCAAAACATTTTAACAATTTTATTGTTTCCATTTCCTACACTGTATATGTTTTTATGTGAGTAGTTCCTAACCTAAATACCAATATACACAGAAAATTACACCCGACATCATGTAAAATAACAGTTTTATACCGTATTGTATGTTTTTATGTGAGTAGTTCCTGCCCTAAATACCAATATACACAGAAAATTACACCCGACATCATGTAAAATAACAGTTTTATACCGCATTGTATGTTTTTGCCCTGTTAACAAGTATATAAAGAGCAAATATAAAGCTTGGGCAATACATTCACAGGCTACATCATAAACCCGACATTATTTAAATATGTATATTATATATATATAGGAATATTGACTTACATTTATGTTATTTGAAGTTAAAACCTAGCAAATTCATACTGACAATGTAACCCTGAAAGTTTGGTCTTTTGATGTAAAAGCACTGTACAGTATGTACTTCATTTTATCATTCGTGCCAATTGCTCAAATTTTGACAATAGTGTTAATGGTCTCAGTTTAAGCAATGCCATGCAAATAATTTACTGAAATTAAGTGAAAGCAAGATATTATGACTGTCATCCCTTTCATGTTAGGTGCTGTAAAGATAAGATAGCATGTTTTACAAATATTTCCTAATGAATTGTAGGAATATGATGAAATATGGATGAGTATTTTCTAAAGATCATTTTACATTAAATTACTCACAGTAACAAGACAGAAGAGTTTCAGAGTGCTCGAGACAGGGACCAAAAATATTACACAGACCAGGTGTCACGGCACCAACAGGACGCCGAAAAACTCAAACAGGTAAACACTCGACACATGTCATCAATTTGTTCTGTTCAAGGGAAGCTAAGTGTGCGTTCCTCTGATGTTATTTAAATGTTATCCATGGATAAGAGATTTTCAGTAGAGAGCACAATGCTAACTGATTTTGAACTAATCATTGCTATGTTTCAGGCATTAGATGAGAAAGAGAAATCATCACATAACACCATCGCAGGTCTTCAGAGGAGAATGGCCTCTCTACAACAGCAGGTTAGCACTCTATATCACAGAACTTTGAGAGCAAATGATTTTATGCTTGTTAGGTCACCTGAGCTTTGCTCAAGTGACATATTCTGATCACTTTCCGTCCGTCATTGTGTGTCATGCGTTAATTGATGTCAAGAACCAGTGGATGGAATTTGTTCAAACTTGGTTAGAATCAACCTTGGTAGATGAGGCTATAAAATTGTAAAATTAAGATTCCTACCCCAACTCCTAGGCCAGGGCTGGGCCCCAAAGGGAAAATTAACCAATATTTCAAAAATCTTCTTCTTCAAACTCAGAGGTACTACTGTAGTCATTTTCTATGCATAGATGGAAAGATCATTAGGGGCTTTATTAAAATTGTCAATTTCAGGACCCCAGAACATCCGTTCTCCCTTGGGGAAGGGGTAAAGTTTACTATAGTTTATATTGGGAAATAACACTTTTGTGTATATTTTGACAATTTTCTATAGGAATCCTTCTCCAGACCCGGAGGTAATACAGTCAATTTCAGTGCATGGATGGAAAGATCATCAGATGCTATATTAAAATTGTCAATTTGAGGACCGCTGAGCCATCCGTTTCCCCTTGGGGAGCAAAGATTTAAATGCACAAATAAACAATGATTGTGAATATGTTTTAAGGTGTCAGTGAGGCATGGTAGTATTAGTGGTAGGATACATGGCTCGTGACTGAAGGGTTGCAGGTTCGAGTCATGTCAAGGCACTGGGTTGTATGAACAAGATACTTTACTCTGCTTTTTCCAGTCTACTCAGCTATAAATGAGTACGTGGTTGGGCATGAGTACGTGGTTGGGCAGTGCTGGAATTGTTGAATGCTAGCTGTAAGCGCCTAAATGGCAGCACCGACTGTTACTCCCCAGGAGTTGAGAAAGTTATTGGCTGGTTGCAAAGGCCCTATAACCACAGATAATAATTTGTGAACCGCTTTGAGGCGACCTTCGACGTAGGTTGTGATAAAGCGATATATAGGAATGTTGAATTATTTTATTATTATTTCTGTAGTAAAGTCTAAAGAAGAAAAGTTAAAAAGTGACAGAGCAACGTGTCATGCACCATGTGTGAATATGTACAGTAGGTTATGATTGTTTACAGGTTGATAAAGATTATGTACAGTAGGTTATGATTGTTTACAGGTTGATGAAGATTATGTACAGTAGGTTCACGTATTATATGATTGTTTACAGGTTGATGAAGATTATGGCCAAGTTTTATAGTCACCACATCATGATCTTATTTGGAAATATGTTTGTAGCTCATCTGGCCCGAAGGGCCATGTGAGCTTATGCCGTACTGCGTCGTCCGTCATCTGTCAGTCAACTTTTTCTTTTGAATGACTTCTTCTGAAGAACTAGAGGACCCAGGGTCATGATATTTGGCCAGTAGGTAGCTGGGATGGAGTGCTATAAAGTTTCCTCATTAAAATGAACTTGACCAACTTTCAAGGTCACAGTGGTCAAATATGCTACAAACTTATGTTATGTTATGTAGACCAGCAATGGGAATCTTTTTCTTAATGACAGTCATGGGGTCAACTTTAAGTGCTAGGCAAGGGTCAAAGGTCAACATGGGTTAAAAGCTTTAACAATCTTCTTCTCAAGTTCCATAAGGCCCAGGGTCATGCTATGTGGCCAGTAGGTACCTGGGATGGAGCGCTATAAAGTTTCCTCATTAAAATGAACTTGACCTACTTTCAAGGTCACAGTGGTCAAATATGCTACAAATTTCAAACAACAATATCCTATGACCCATTAGGACTAGTGTCATGATACTTGGGTATGTTATGTAGACCAGCAATGGGAATCTTTTTCTATATTTCAGTAATGAGGTCAAAGGTTAACTTTAAGTGCTAGTCAGGGTTAATGGTCGACATGGGTTAAAAGTTTTACCATCTTCTATTCAAGGTCCATAAGGCCCAGGGTCATGCTATTTGGCCAGTAGGTACCTGGGATGGAGTGCTATAGGGTTTCCTTATTAAAATGACCCTGACCTACTTTCAAGGTCACAGGGGTCAAATGTGTAAATATATTTTAACAACTTCCGCAATACCAGGAGGCCCTTGGTGAGGATATTTGACCAAAAGCATGCTTGGTTAGAGAAGTATAAAATTTCATATAGACTGGAACATTCTTAGTGGAAGGAGACTCAATATATGGAAATACTGTACTTGCAAAAGTACTTTTAAAGAGAATATTTCCCCATGATTGCTTAAATATCCAGGTGAGCAATACAGGTCCTCTGGGCCTCTTGTTATTTTGTGTGATATGAAGGTTTGTTTTTGATTATGCTTATAACTAAGCCTTTCTGTTTCATTATCAGTAACCCAGTTCTTGTTGTCAGTAACCCAGTTCTTGTTGTCAGTAACCCAGTTCTTGTTGTCAGTAACCCAGTTCTTGCTTCTTATTTTTAAGACATGGCATTACTTGGATTTGACCTAGATTTACATGGCAAGTGTCATTGATCAAGGCAAAGACACTTACCCTTCTGGAAAGCCTGGTCTTCTTCTTTTTCAAGAATCTCCATGTAAATCTTCCCCTGTCAATTTTGCCCTAGTTTTATCGATTTTGAGTTCTGTTAATAATTTTACAGTTTTGATTCGACTCTTGTTTTGTTGTTGATGCATTACATTTGAATGTTTAGGTTGATGCTGCCAGCATAGTAGGTAACCAACAGCTACAAGAGGAGACAACCAAGCACCGACAACAGATTGAGGGACTGCTAGCTCAGGTGGCATCCTTACAACAGTCGGGAGATGACCTTACAGTTCAATTAGAGGTCAGTCAAAACAGATGTTATGGTTTAATCAGAGATCAGTTTCAGGTGTTGTTAGGACAACCTCATCATAAAATTAGATGCCAGTTGTAGGGAGTGTTTAGAACGACCTCTTAGTACAGCTGGAGATCTGTTTATTGGAATTGTTTGCTTCAACTGGGTTTAAGTTATTTGGAAATGTCTTAACACTAACAGTTTATTTAAAAGTCTGTTATAAAGTGTTTTTGAGATGATCTCACTGTACAACTGGATGTCAGTTATAGTGGGTTGTCAGATAATCTTACTGTACAACTGGATGTCAGTTATAGTGGGTTGTCAGATAATCTTACTGTACAACTGGATGTCAGTTATAGTGGGTTGTCAGATAAACTCACTGTACAACTGGATGTCAGTTATAGTGGGTTGTTAGATAAACTCATAATACAGCTGTAGGTCTTTTACAGAGGGATGTTAGGAAATCTCTTAATGGAAGCCTTATTGCTGTATAAAAACAGTCTGTGAGTGACAGAATGCTTTAATGTATAAATTCTATTTGTTATAGGCCAGTAAACAGGCCTGTCAGGAGACACTGGAGCAGTTATACGCGGTACAGAAGGACCGGGACACTCGTATCCAGGAGTGGCAGGAGGCCAACAAGGTCAGTCTATTTTTAGATATGGTAATATATTGAGGTCAGACACCAAGTTACCAGGGACCCATAATTGTATTGTTACCAGGATATCTGGTCAAGTAAAATAATGATACATTTGGGTCAAACATACATCTTGGTATTTATGGTAAAAAATCAAAAAAATCTAGAAAAATCCATAACTGGAATATTAATGTAATGGATCCAAAGTTCATAAAAAAATAACAATGGTATTGATGTTTTTGAACAGATTGCAGAGAAGAGGAAGAGCATGCTGGATGAGCTGGCTAATACATACCAAAGAGATAATGCCAGCCACCAGGACAAGCTGAGACAACAGGAAGAGGCTCACGATACTGAGATCACAGCACTTCAGGCAAAGCTGGTCACAGAACAGGTAAATATCACTAACTTCTATATGATACTTTTGTCAACGGAAACATAAAACAGCACCAGATCCATGTTTTCTGTGTTTTCTTTCCTTCAGGGACAGAGTGCAGAGTGTGTGAAGTTACGTCAGCAGGTGGATGAGCTCAAGGCTCAGAATCAGTCTGTGGAGGAAGCCAAGGGCTGGCTAGAAAGGCGCCTACAGCAAAGTGAGGTGGGTCCCATCCTCCAAATCCAAGTATTCTATTTTCGATACACATAATACACAAAATTAATAAGGGGCCACTGTGGCTGAGAAGTTAAGGCATCTGACCATCTACGATCATTAGCTCTCCACCACTGGGTCACATGTTCAAGGCCTACGTGGGGCAGTTGCCAGGTACTGACAGCAGGTCGATGGTTTATTTCTTGGCACTTAGGTTTTCCCCCACCACCAAAACTTGTCTCGTCCTTATAAATGACCAGAGCTATCAATAGGACATGAAGCACAAACAACCAAACCATCATAAACTCATTCTCTCTTCTAAAATTTGAGTTTTTATGTTAATGGATGTTACAGCAATCTTTGAAGGAAAAGGAGGAGGAGAATACTGCTACATTAAGTCATGTGGAGGCTGAACATGCATCTGTCCTGACACATCTCCGAGAGGAGAACCAGGAACAGCTGGATAGCCTTAAGGAGAAATACAAGGAAACTTACAAGGTGAGACTAACTTGGTTTTATGCAACATTTATGTAAGAAAAAATAAAAACTAAAGTTTAACTTGTAGTACACTTAGTGTTTGTTTTGGCGTTTAGTGGTTTAACAGTTATGAGTCAATAGCGTATCACAGAAGTTCATATTTACCACCATTTATAAGATGGAAACAGAGTTGGTATTGTAAAAAAAACCTGAGGAATGTGTTTAATTTTGTATAGTTGTCAAAATTAAATCTAAGTTGAATGCCATTTTGGATCTCAGAGTTAAAATAATCATATCTAGTTATAAATGAATAAAAACAGTATGAAACTTTCAATAAATTTTACTGATTATTGCATACATATGTTGAAGTCACAGATAGAGTCAATATTATTTATACAGAAAATGTTTATGGATGTTAAACTCGGATTTGTCAAATACTAAACTTAAAAAAACATGTTTTCCAGTCCTGGTCATTTTCCTTATGTAAATTGTGGCAGCCTTGAGTTCTGAGAAGAGATAGCTATAAATACATGTATCTTTGGAATAGCCCTGATAGAGTCTGCCTACACATGTTAAGTATATTAAAGTCTATGTTTACATGTCTGTAGTTCAGAAGTTCAAGGTAGTTGTTATTAAAGGATTTGATTAAATGTCATACAAAGAAAAGAAAGTGGTATAAACGGAAGAAGTATTGTCACCAGTAGATCAGCATTTGGGTAGTAGTAGATGGTGTGTGTCTAATTATCCTGTTTGTTTTTAGCTGAGCTGTGATAAAGAGGAATCTCTTAAAGCTGAACTCAACACGTATGAGAAGGAAATCAACCAATTAAAACAAGTCAGTATTAAAGCTGTCATTACCTTAAAACAAAAAAGGCTATTAAATTGATTTCTGAGCAATGGAAACACAGTAATTGTTGTCGTGATAATGTATTTTTGGTTTTCAATATTTTCTTTGAGAGATGAATCGACAATTTCAGTAGGACATTGAACTTTTGACAGTTATTCACACTGGTTGCCTACAAATCTAAATACCATATACTTATAATTAGTTCAACAGCGAGATCATAAATCAATTAAAATTTTGAGCAAATATTTTGTCAATATATTCGCACATTTATTATGATTCTTATATTTTAATTGATCAGAATTTGAAAATAGTCTACATTTATAGTTTTGAGTTTTCAGATGTGATGTCATCAACTGTTGCTTTTTTTGCAGGAAATCGCAGATAGTGTTGATGACAGGAAAATACATGAGAAAAAAGGATTAACGATGGTAAGTGGACTAGGGTTGAGAAAGGATTATTACAATTTACCAAAAGGTTCGATGTATCACTGTTGGTCTGAGGGTGTTGTCCAGGGGTCAATCTTAAGGACAATAATTAATGCATGATAATCTGTTACTGCTATAGATAAAACATGCTATTTTACCTGTGTTTTATTCATTTATGAGTTAGAAATAGTTTCCATATGATTTTAGTGTTGTTTCTGTAGTCTTCATCCAGCTATATTGCAGGTCTGTGTCCATCCTGTATACTGTATGTGGTCATTCTTGAAATGTGAAAATCAAATCGTGAGATTGTTTTATACCATATTTGTAAAATTTGTTTTTAGTTAATGCACCTTTTCTATTTCATTGATTTAAAAAACAAATGAACTGCAATCTAGACTGAGTTGGCCACAAAACCAAGCTCTCTTCCTTTCTGCCACCATCTTTAATACCTAATGTTGATTTCCTTGCCAGCTCAAAGATCTGAAGAGGCAACTCCACTCAGAAAGAAAACGTGCCGAGAAGTTACAAGATAAACTGCAAGAAACCTTGTCAGAAAGTCAGCAGGGAAAAAGTGAGTGTTACTTATTAAAACCTTATTTCCAAACCTGTCTTGCTCAAATTTTGTTTTAATAACATTCAAACCATCATTTTAGAGGTGTTTTTTTTATCCTTACAATCTGTCTATTTCCTGATTTGGCAATTTTTAGAACATTGAAGCTTTCACCTTTTAGTGACATTACCGCTTTTTTTTTTGATATGTAACTTTTCAAATAAATTTTAATTTTATGGCATCATTTGCTGAAATAAAAATAAATATTTTCATCAAAATAAAAATTTCCATTGAAAATAGTTAATAAACAGCAAGTGTGAGATTGCTACCAATGATCTCAAGTTAATGGAAACATTTCAACCTCCAGTGTAGTTCTGAAAACAAAAGAACCCTGAGGAGCAACACAGAGCCTTTCCCTGGGCCTCTTTTATATAGAATGTTTATTTTATGTTGTAAAGCCATGGAGGATATGTTTGGCTCGTTTGATGGCGACACTTCACTCAGGGAAGACAGGAGGTAGGTAACACACACACACACTGCATCATTTTTACTGATCCAAGTAACTACTAAAAATAAATAACATCGTGATATTGTAACTCCCTTTACAGCCGAGTTTGCTCTCATACAGACCTGTCAAATTGTCAGAAAAAAACTCCATTACATGAGTAATGTATCAATAAAATGCAGGTTGCAGCACCAAAAATCCAGTTTTTTGTGTATTAAATCAATGATGTCACATTTTATAATTCAATAATTATCACCAATTATCTTTCGATAAGTTCAGGGTGCCAGCATATAATCGCTGGCTTAAAGTAGGGGGTGGGCTTATTACAGGACAATTATAGATAACATTAATATTAGTAGTATAGTGGTAGGACGCCAAGTACCGGACAGAAGGTTGCGGGTTCGGGTCGACGGCACGGCACTGTGTTGTATCTTTGAGCAAGATACTTTACTCCGCTTGTTCCAGTCTACTTGGCTGTAAATGAGTACGTGGTTGGGCAGGGCTAGAATTGTTAAATGCTAGCTGTGCGTACATGTGATTGCCAAAATGGCAGCACCGGCTGGATGCTCAGGGAGTTGAGAAAGATATTGGCTGATTGCAAAGGTCCTATAACCACGGATAATAATTTGGGAACCACTTTGAGACGACCTAGGAACTGGGTTGTGATAAAGTAGTATAAGAACCTCAAATATTTATTATTAATTATTTGGTGGAATTTTACTGATCTATGGGTATTACTAGACATGGGCTTATTGCTGGATAAATACAGTAATGTATCGTGCATGACTAGGTTGCCGGTCTGTTCTCTTTTATATCAAGTTGAGTTAAACTGTGTTATTTATACACTCTGATGGTGTGAATTTTATTAATATTGCAGTCAATAATGACATAATTTCAGGCAAACAAACCACATATGGTGGAATTATTAAGCAATCCAATGATAAATCAAAACTATTATTGGACATGTTTTACATCACAATCCATAAACCTCACAAGTTTAGGCCTCTCATCATATGCATGGTTGTAAAACAATAAACCCAATTACCACTTCTATCTGAGATTAACACCCTGTCAGCATATAACCCTTCAACTATTATTACGCCAGAATAAACAAGCTTGCAACAATTGTTTGCCTGTGTAAATTTGCGACTGGCCTATTTGTGATAGGACCTTTTCTAGTAATGATCACCAATGCTCCTAGGAAACCATGTAATGGTTAATTCTAGTAGCAATTATTGCAAGATATATAATGATGCATTTCTGCATCAAGTAGCTATAGGTCAACCTATGATTCAAAGAACCCAATGTAATACAAACAGGTTACGAGCTCAATTTCTGGTCCTTACCTTAGAATGTTGGGTAGTGAACAGGTTACGAGCTCAATTTCTGGTCCTTACCTTATAATGTAGGGGAGTGAACAGGTTACGAGCTCAATTTCTGGTCCTTACCTTAGAATGTAGGGGAGTGAACAGGTTTGGTTACCTTGTCGGTGATGTAATGATGAAAGTCGACCCTATATTGTTTGTTTTTTAGATTTTCAGAAGTTGTGATGTGGTTGTATCAATGTTTGAAGTTTAAATATTAGTTCACGCCTGTCATAAAAGCTTTACCTTTTCAGTTCTGTGTCTTCCTGGAGCGTGGGAGCCAGCCTCCCTAAAGACTTAAGTAATACAAGTGGACCTCAGGTAAGACACCTTTTCTGTTGTTATACTTACTGGATAAGTATAAAAAGCGGCTATCTGGAATATGTATTAGTTGGCATAACAACCATCAATGACATGAGAAAGGCAACTGATAGTGATGAGACAGTTCTAACACAAAGCATGGGGCTATAGTAGCGTTTGTTCATTTAAGTTGAGCATATGCCGTGACACGATGTCTGTCAACTTTCCCTTTAAAACACTACTAGTCCTGAATGGCTCAGTGGTTTTTGACTGAATTCAGCCTGGAGCATCCTTGGGCAAGGGGGACTCAGTTTTGTATAACTGGAAGGTGTGGCCTCCCTGGGGACAGAGGGGTTGGGGCCCGGTAGGGGAAATAGAGGTAAATCTTAAAATCTTTCATCTTCAGTACAATTGGAGGGATTTTAACCAAATTTTGTGTATAGCATCCTTAGGCTTGGTTTGGTTTGGTTTAATTTTGTTTAATGTCCTATTAACAGCTAAGGTCATTTAAGGGAGACTCAATTTTATATAATCAAAGAGTGTAGTCCATCTGAGGGGAGAGGGTTTGGGCTCAATAGGGGGACCATAGTAACAAATATTCAAAATCTTCTCCTTTATTACGATTGGAGGGATTGAAACCAAATTTTGTGTAGAGCATCCTTGGGCAAAGGGGACTCTTTTTGTATAAAAGAAGTGGGGGCAGAGGGGCGGGGACCAATAGAGGAATTTGAGGTAAATCTTTAAAATCCTTCTCCTTCCATAAGAATAGAGGGATTTCAACCAAATTTTGTGTAGGTTACCGTAACTTGGGTAAAGGGAACCCATTTTTGTTTAAATGGAGGGTGTGGCTCTCTGGGGACGGAGGGGTGGAGCCCAGTAGGGGATATTAAGGTAAATGTTCAAATTCCTTTTCATTCTGTACAAATGGATGGATTTTGACTATTTTTGTAGAAATGGAGGGTATGCCCAAAAAGGGGAAATGATAGAATTTTGAAAAAAATATCCTTCTATAAGAATGAAGGGATCTTAACTAAATTTGGATTAGAGGAATCCTTGAGCAACAGCTAGGGACTCAATTTTATGTAACTGGGGCAGAAGGACAGGGCCAATTGGGTGAATGAATTTAAATCTTGCAATTCTTTTCATTCCATATAGAAAGAGGATCTAAACCGAATTTAATAAAGAGTATCCTTGACCCAATAGGATGCAATATTGTATAAGCCATTGGTGTTTCCCCTCCCCAACTCAAACACACACCAATGGGGACAGAGTAATGCATGTGGGATCCAATAACCAGTAAGGTTAGGGTAGATAGAGCCAATGTTTGGAAATACTTGCAGTATTATGAGAAAACTTTGCCATGAATGCTAGAGTATCCAGGCGAGTGATACAGACCCACTGTGCCTTTTGTTATGGTTAAAACCATTAATGTTATTAGTTTGTAAGGAAGGTGTTTAAACTCTCATCTCTCTGTTCTAGTCCCCAGACCGACTACAGAGCCCACTAGGGGATTTTGAACATGAGCACAATGACCTGGTGTCCAGGCTAGCTGAACTACAGCAGGAGAAGTGGAATATGGAGGAAAAGGTGAGTACAGTTGATCTGTGTAACACAGGACATGTCATGGGAAACTCTGGATGTTTTAATAGCATTTCCTTGCTCTGTTTTTATCTTCCATTGATTTTAATATAAGATAAAAATAATCAGAGTGAAAGAAAAACGCTAGGTCTGATGGACTGGGGCCAGTAGATTAGGTCAGGACAAATAATTGTGTTGGTCCAAGTGCCTGATGGACCAGTGTAACATTTTCTATTGAATACTTCTACAGGCATGCATAGGGTTTTAGGTCTTATAAAAAATCAAACAAATAGTTTTGTTTCTGAAAAAAATTATTATTATATTATATTCAAGGCTTAGGAAATAAAAATATGTATGACCAGTTTTAAGCCCACCATCATCTGATGGTGGGCTATTCAAATCACCCTGCGTCCGTGGTCCCTCGTCCGTCCGTTGTCCGTTGTCCGTCGTCCGTCGTCCGCCGTCTGCCGTCTGTCGTCCGTCCGTAAACAATTCTTGTTATCTGTATTTCTCAAGAAGTACCAGAGGGATCTTTCTCAAATTTTATATGCAGGTTCCCCTTGGTCCTAAGCTGTGCAGGGCAACTTTTGAGACTGATCGGATAAACAACATGGCCGACAGGCAGCCATCTTGGATTTTGATA
>NW_018403347.1:75104-84162 GCF_002113885.1 Mizuhopecten yessoensis | reverse complement strand
CCAGTTATCTCACCTAGAGATCCTGTATTAGCCCTACTGTAGATATTCCTTGTTTTACTTTGCCAGTTATCTCACCTAGAGATCCTGTATTAGCGCTACTGTAGATATTCCTTGTTTTACTTTGCCAGTTATCTCACCTAGAGATGAGTACAGGAGCTATGGCGGAAGATCTTATCACCAAAACAAAAATCATTGAACACTATGTCATGGATAGCCGAACAGGTGAGTAGCTATATCTTACATTATATTCCAAGTGATAAGCCCATTAGGCTAGTGCCAGAAAAATTGGTCAAAAGAGTGGGGGGGCTTACAACTGGATGTGAGCCTGTAGTGTTGCTGTCA
Organism: Mizuhopecten yessoensis; assembly: GCF_002113885.1. Lineage (NCBI taxonomy): Eukaryota > Metazoa > Mollusca > Bivalvia > Pectinida > Pectinidae > Mizuhopecten > Mizuhopecten yessoensis. The sequence continues at coordinate 83,820 of NW_018403347.1, read as the reverse complement.
CATATCAAATAACTTATGATTTACAGATCAGACAGGACCAACATGAGGAAAATACGAATTACGAATGTTTAAAATTTTACGTTACTGTGTACTGAATGTCATGCAGTGCTGGTCAGCACATTTGATGGAAATTCCATTGTAAATGTTTCAAAGATGACAAATACATGGATATAATTCCAAATTTCATTTTGCACTTTGTTACAGGTTCTGTGAATGGCCAATAGTAGCACGCGTGACCCAAAAAACAGCTGTTAATATTAGTATGAATGGCTGTTTTTCCAATGGACTGATTTTAAAATTTTCCAAATCCCCATTTTCCAGTGTTGTCATTCGAGTGGTCTCCCATTGCAAAAACTTAACTCACTGTGAAAAAAATGCAAGATCTACTGTTTATCATTAATGTTTTGTTATTGTATCTTTGTCTTAGTTTTCATTATTTTATGTATCAGAGGTTTTAAAAGAAATAACTTTAATCTATAGTTGACCATACTCACAAAAGTGACAAGTTCTGTCGTAACCGGATCAGTTTTTGCAAAAATACTTTGAAATCAACAGATTAGTTAAAACAATTATGTAGCCTTAGAATAGATAACCATGCACCATTTTTTGTCTACAGATGGTTAGTGTTAGTTCAAATAGCACCAGAAAACGTGATTCAAACTCAGTGTTTTGTTTACGTTTTTAAAAGATGGCGCATAGGACGACTATGCATTCTGTTTTGGACTATAGGAATAAATTCACACTAAAAAAATACTTGTTTTCATATAAATTCTGACAGTCATCATATAATGTTAATATGCTGACAAAAAAATAATCATTTGAAGTGTAAGGTACTGCAAAAGGCTTGATCCGATTTGGGTCCTGACATTCGCAAAAACTGAAAACGCTGATTGGTGACGTCAGAGCGCTTGATTAATATCTCGCGTGAGCCCCGGGTGCTAATTTTGTTCGTAAGAACACCCATCAATACTCTTCCTTTGATACAACCATAAATGAATATAATTACTTTGTAAGGCATGTTCAGAAATAATATTCAGCGATAATATCCAGCTTCCGTGTGTCCAGATACAATACAATTACTGTACGTTTAACTTGTTAGCCTGCAGGTATTATCACACATTATGTATAGCAATTCACTATGATAATTGGTGATGAATCGATACCCTTCACTATTTTAAACTTTCGTTAGATGTTCTCATTAAAATAGAAATCAAAGATTACAAAGTCATGGATGGTTGATCAGATAAGTCCACAAAACAAGCCTAAAACAATGGAGAGAAACATGACTCTATTTGTATGCCAATGTACAAAGACATTGAATGTATGAATAGACCTAAATGTTTATTATTTCATCAAATTGTAGATCCCAAACCACACAGTGCTAGCCATGAGGACAAGCTCACATTGAAAAAAGTACTGGACCTTGTTAACAGGTCTGATGAACAAGGGCTGAAGGAGATGAACAGAAAGTTACAACGCATGCTGGAGGAAACCCTCACTAAGAACATGCACCTCCAAAAGGTATGTGTCTGCTAGTGTTGTACTGGTCACCTCCAAAAGGTAGGTGACTGCTAGTGTTGTACTGGTCACCTCCAAAAGGTAGGTGTCTGCTAGTGTTGTACTGGTCACCTCCAAAAGGTAGGTGTCTGCTAGTGTTGTACTGGTCACCTCCAAAAGGTAGGTGTCTGCTAGTGTTGTACTGGTCACCTCCAAAAGGTAGGTGTCTGCTAGTGTTGTACTGGTCACCTCCAAAAGGTAGGTGTCTGCTAGTGTTGTACTGGTCACCTCCAAAAGGTAGGTGTCTGCTAGTGTTGTACTGGTCACCTCCAAAAGGTAGGTGTCTGCTAGTGTTGTACTGGTCACCTCCAAAAGGTAGGTGTCTGCTAGTGTTGTACTGGTCACCTCCAAAAGGTAGGTGTCTGCTAGTGTTGTACTGGTCACCTCCAAAAGGTAGGTGTCTGCTAGTGTTGTACTGGTCACCTCCAAAAGGTAGGTGTCTGCTAGTGTTGTACTGGTCACCTCCAAAAGGTAGGTGTCTGCTAGTGTTGTACTGGTCACCTCCAAAAGGTAGGTGTCTGCTAGTGTTGTACTGGTCACCTCCAAAAGGTAGGTGTCTGCTAGTGTTGTACTGGTCACCTCCAAAAGGTAGGTGTCTGCTAGTGTTGTACTGGTCACCTCCAAAAGGTAGGTGTCTGCTAGTGTTGTACTGGTCACCTCCAAAAGGTAGGTGTCTGCTAGTGTTGTACTGGTCACCTCCAAAAGGTAGGTGTCTGCTAGTGTTGTACTGGTCACCTCCAAAAGGTAGGTGTCTGCTAGTGTTGTACTGGTCACCTCCAAAAGGTAGGTGTCTGCTAGTGTTGTACTGGTCACCTCCAAAAGGTAGGTGTCTGCTAGTGTTGTACTGGTCACCTCCAAAAGGTAGGTGTCTGCTAGTGTTGTACTGGTCACCTCCAAAAGGTAGGTGTCTGCTAGTGTTGTACTGGTCACCTCCAAAAGGTAGGTGTCTGCTAGTGTTGTACTGGTCACCTCCAAAAGGTAGGTGTCTGCTAGTGTTGTACTGGTCACCTCCAAAAGGTAGGTGTCTGCTAGTGTTGTACTGGTCACCTCCAAAAGGTAGGTGTCTGCTAGTGTTGTACTGGTCACCTCCAAAAGGTAGGTGTCTGCTAGTGTTGTACTGGTCACCTCCAAAAGGTAGGTGTCTGCTAGTGTTGTACTGGTCACCTCCAAAAGGTAGGTGTCTGCTAGTGTTGTACTGGTCACCTCCAAAAGGTAGGTGTCTGCTAGTGTTGTACTGGTCACCTCCAAAAGGTAGGTGTCTGCTAGTGTTGTACTGGTCACCTCCAAAAGGTAGGTGTCTGCTAGTGTTGTACTGGTCACCTCCAAAAGGTAGGTGTCTGCTAGTGTTGTACTGGTCACCTCCAAAAGGTAGGTGTCTGCTAGTGTTGTACTGGTCACCTCCAAAAGGTAGGTGTCTGCTAGTGTTGTACTGGTCACCTCCAAAAGGTAGGTGTCTGCTAGTGTTGTACTGGTCACCTCCAAAAGGTAGGTGTCTGCTAGTGTTGTACTTGTCACCTCCTAAAGGTATGTGTCTGCTAGTGTGTACTGGTCACCTCTTAAAGGTAGGTGACTGCTAGTGTTGTACTGGTCACCTTCAAAAGGTAGGTGTCTGCTAGTGTTGTACTGGTCACCTCCAAAAGATAGGTGTCTGCTAGTGTTGTACTGGTCACCACCAAAAGGTAGGTGTCTGCTAGTGTTGTACTGGTCACCACCAAAAGGTAGGTGTCTGCTAGTGTTGTACTGGCCACCTCCAAAAGTTAAGTGACTGTAAGTGTCGTACTGGTCACCTCCAAAAGGTAGGTGACTGCTAGTGTTGTACTGGTCACCTCCAATAGGTAGGTGTCTGCTAGTGTGTACTGGTCACCTCCTCAAGGTAGGTGTCTGCTAGTGTTGTACTGGTCACCTCCAAAAGTTAAGTGACTGTAAGTGTTGTACTGGTCACCTCCAAAAGGTAGGTGTCTGCTAGTGTGTACTGGTCACCTCCTCAAGGTAGGTGTCTGCTAGGGTTGTACTGGTCACCTCCTAAAGGTAGGTGACTGCTAGCGTTGTACTGGTCACCTCCAAAAGGTAGGTGTCCGCTAGTGTGTACTGGTCACCTCCTAAAGGTAGGTGTCTGCTAGTCTTGTACTGGTCACCTCCAAAAGTTAAGTGACGGTAAGTGTTGTACTGGTCACCTCGAAAAGGTAGGTGTCTGCTAGTGTTGTACTGGTCGCCTCCAAAAGTTAAGTGACTGCAAGTGTTGTACTGGTCCCCTCCAAAAGGTAGGTGTCTGCTAGTGTTGTACTGGTCCCCTCCAAAAGGTAGGTGTCTGCTAGTGTTGTACTGGTCGCCTCCAAAAGTTAAGTGACTGCAAGTGTTGTACTGGTCACCTCCAAAAGGTAGGTGTCTGCTAGTGTTGTACTGGTCACTTCCAATAGGTAGGTGTCTGCTAGTGTGTACTGGTCACCTCCTAAAGGTAGGTGACTGCTAGTGTTGTACTGGTCACCTCCAAAAGGTAGGTGTCTGCTAGTGTTGTACTGGTCACCTCCTAAAGGTAGGTGTCTGCTAGTGTTGTACTGGTCACCTCCAAAAGTTAAGTGACTGCAAGTGTTGTACTGGTCACCTCCAAAAGGTAGGTGTCTGCTAGTGTTGTACTGGTCACCTCCAAAAGGTAGGTGTCTGCTATTGTGTACTGGTCAACTCCTAAAGGTAGGTGACTGCTAGTGTTGTACTGGTCACCTCCTAAAGGTAGGGGACTGCTAGTGTTGTACTGGTCACCTCCAAAAGTTAAGTGACTGCAAGTGTTGTACTGGTCCCCTCCAAAAGGTAGGTGTCTGCTAGTGTTGTACTGGTCTCCTCCAAAAGGTAGGTGTCTGCTAGTGTGTACTGGTCACCTCCTAAAGGGAGGTGACTGCTAGTGTTGTACTGGTCACCTCCAAAAGGTAGGTGTCTGCTATTGTGTACTGGTCAACTCCTAAAGGAAGGGGACTGCTAGTGTTGTACTGGTCACCTCCTAAAGGAAGGTATCTGCTAGTGTTGTACTGGTCTCCTCCAAAAGGTAGGTGTCTGCTAGTGTGTACTGTTCCCCTCCTAAAGGTAGGTATCTGCTAGTGTTGTACTGGTCACCTCCAAAAGGGAGGTGTCTGCTTGTGTTGTACTGGTCACCTCCAAAAGGAAGGTGTCTGCTAGTGTTGTACTGGTCACCTCCAACAGGTAGGTGTCTGCTATTGTGTATTGGTCAACTCCTAAAGGTAGGTGACTGCTAGTGTTGTACCGGTCACCTCCTAAAGGTAGGTGACTGCTAGCGTTGTACTGGTCACCTCCAAAAGGTAGGTGTCTGCTAGTGTTGTACTGGTCACCTCCTAAAGGAAGGTATCTGCTAGTGTTGTACTGGTCACCTCCAAAAGGTAGGTGTCTGCTAGTGTTGTACTGGTCCCCTCAGAAAAGGTACGGGACTGCTAGTGTTGTACTGGTCACCACCTAAAGGCAGGTGTCTGCTAGTGTTGTACTGGTCACCTCCTAAAGGCAGGTGTCTGCTAGTGTTGTACTGGTCACCTCCTAAAGGCAGGTGTCTGCTAGTGTTGTACTGGTCACCTCCTAAAGGTAGGTGACTGCTAGTGTTGTACTGGTCACCTCCTCAAGGTAGGTGTCTGCTAGAGTGTACTGGTCACCTCCAAAAGGTAGGTGTCTGCTAGTGTTGTACTGGTCACCTCAGAAAAGGTACGGGACTGCTAGTGTTGTACTGGTCACCACCTAAAGGCAGGTGTCTGCTAGTGTTGTACTGGTCACCTCCTAAAGGTAGGTGACTGCTAGTGTTGTACTGGTCACCTCCAAAAGGTAGGTGTCTGCTAATGTTGTACTGGTCACCTCCTAAAGGTAGTTGTCTCCTAGTGTTGTACTGGTCACCTCCAACAGGTAGGTGTCTGCTAGTGTTGTACCTCCAACAGGTAGGTGTCTGCTAGTGTTGGACTGGTCACCTCCAAAAGGTAGGTGTCTGCTAGTGTTGTACTAGTCACCTCCAAAAGATAGGTGTCTGCTAGTGTTGTACTGGTCACCTCCTAAAGGTAGGTGACTGCTAGTGTTGTACTGGTCACCTCCAAAAGGTAAGTGTCTGCTAGTGTTGTACTGGTCACCTCCAACAGGTTGGTGTCTGCTAGTGTTGTACCTCCAACAGGTAGGTGTCTGGTAGTGTTGTACTGGTCACCTCCAAAAGGTAGGTGTCTGCTAGTGTTGTACTGGTCACCTCCAACAGGTAGGTGTCTGCTAGTGTTGTACTGGTCACCTCCAAAAAGTTGGCCTTATTGCTTTTTTGCTACTTCTCTGGAACTAAAAGATGAATATCAACCATATTTGGTTGGAAGTTTTCTCAGGTGCAGGGGATTCAATTTTTACCAGTTGAAGGGCTTATCCCCCTCTGGTGGCTGGGAGGCAGGACCAATCAGTTTCTTTCATTATTTTCCATAAATCGCTGAGTATAAAAAAGACACAAACAAATATTCTCCCAGAATGGCTCCAGGTCTGGCCCAACTCATGGAGACTAAGTCATTTGGTCATTATTTTTAAATGGTTGAGATCGCAGTCCCATAACCATATATTTATACAGTTGCTAAGCACAAAGCAACAGCTATAATAATGATAGTTGAATTGACACTTTGGTCTGGCCACACCTCTAAAAACTGGTTCCTAGGTCATTATTTAGAAACTTTTGAGATCCCCACCCTTAAGCCATAATTACTGGGCACACACTGATGAATACAGTCATGGTATTAGAATTTGACCCTGTCATAATCTTTGAGACCCTAACCCTGTTATGATACATTGTGTATATGCGTTTGCTTAGTTTGAAGATTTTGATACACATATGCTGGAAAGATTGGCCCAGGGGGGACTTGCCCTACCCTTCAGCCTTTTTTTGCCATACCAATGTCATTGAGGATCTTTTGCCATGATTGCTGAAATATCCAGGTGTGCAATACATGCCCTCTGAACCTCTTGTTTAGTATGCAGTGGAACAAGGATATTTAAATAAAGGCATTCTGGATACCCTTATTTGTTAAAAACAAATGTTATCATAAAACTTATGTATTGCTAAACGGAAGTAGGAAGTACATCCCTAGTTGAAAACCCAATGCAGGGAGACAGTATCACAATTTCTGCATATTCTAATGTTTAATATTAAGCTGATGAATATTGTATGTTTTATTATTGACAGAACAGTGTGTTCTTTCAATATTAAAGTATTTCAGAGCAATCCAGGCATTAATTCGGTTGTTTTTTAATTAATGAGTCACATGCGTTTGTTGTTCTGTACTTCAGGAAACCGGCTACCTATTTCACTACTGTGAAGTTTTTCAGGAACGATAACTCTTACCTGCAATTACTATGTGTATATGGTTTTATTATAAAATGTCAATTTTTAATCGTTTATAGATAATTAATTTTACACAATTTCAGCATTTTTGAAATTGATATACATTAATGCAATACTAATCTATGTCAGTATCATTTTGATTGACATTATTTTGCAAAACATTGCGTGTTTCATTTTTTTTTTCAAAATTCCCTCAATTTTACATAGATTTCCATTTAAAATCCTTACAATTCTGACAATCTATATTTTTTTGTGGCAGAAAAATTTCTTTACTTCAAAGCAATATAACTACAAAATTTGAAAAAATTCTACTGAGAAATGGCGACACAATCCTATTACCTTAATAGGAAATAAGTTCCTGGATCTGGTAACAGTTATTCCCCTTTAAACATAAAGCTGTATTTGTTCAACTTTATTTACAGATTGAACTGTAAATGAATAATACATCGGTCTGTTTATGGATTGACTGTTTACTGACTGTTGATCAACCCCTAAGTGGTTTATATGGTGCCCTTTGATGAATCTACGGCTTGTATCTGTGTTCGTACATCTGTACATGTTCTTTATACAAACAAATAGTCCATCTGGTGACAGCTCACCTGCCCCAAAGGCCCTGAAACACCCATTGAGCTTAAGCTGCCCCTTTATAAACTGTGACAGTGTTTTCTTCTGAGGCCAGGGCTATACTCCAGTATGTAATCTGCATTACATCAGTGGAACAAAGACATAGAACAAAATGTAGTGGAGGGACTCAAACTGACTTATATTTTTACTGAGATTTTAGCTGAGTTCCTGACTTCATTGTGTTATTGGCATGGCACTGTGTTGTATCATTGAGCAAGATACTTTTGCTTTTGCTTGTTCCAGTCTACTTAGCTGTAAATGAGTACGTGGTTGGGCAGTGATAGAATTGTAGAATGCTAGCTGTGATTGCCGAAATGGCAGCACCGGCTGTATGCTCCCAAGGGAGTTGAGAAAGATATTGGCTTGTTGCAAAGGCCCTATAACCACGGATAATAATTTTTGAACTGTTTTGAGACGACCTACGAACTAGGTTGTGATAAAGCGGCATATAAGAACCTCAAATTATTATTTATTATCATTATATTAATCATCTTTTTTTTTTCAATTTCAAGTGCATTGTGTATTTCTACAGGCTGATGCTGATAGCACTTTAAAATGAATGTACATATTTTCTGTAAATGAATTGAACTATACGCAAGTCTGTCATAGAAATTGAAAAGTCTGAACCCATAAACTTCCCTTGTGAAATTTATCATTCCAGAAACTAAATTGTTTTGTGTTGAGAATAATAATTACAACAAGGTTACCGCGAGCGGTATATAATACGCCCGTCACACATTGAATGAGCAGGTGTGTGTATGATTGAAATATATGAAGTATTTGTGAGTAATTAATATTAAAAGAGAAATCATTCAACATAAGTGGTAGATCAATGAGTGCAATACAACATCATGGAACGCATGCATTGCATTAATGAAACATACGTGACTGAGCTTTCACCTTGTTGTGAAGTTTGAAGTTAAACTGTTAATAATTACTCGAGATATTGAGCGGACACTGTTTCGGCAAGTCCATAAAGGAGCATAACTCCACAAATTATGGTCAGATAATGGCGGTTATCGAACTTGTCCGAGCTTTCATGGTAATTAACCTTGTTGTGAAGTTTGAAGTTAACCTGTTAATAATTACTCGAGATATCGAGCGGATACTATTTCGGCAAGTCCATAAAGGAGCATAACTCCACAAATGATGGTCGGATAATGGCGGTTATCGAACTTGTCCGAG
>NW_018403347.1:33122-74960 GCF_002113885.1 Mizuhopecten yessoensis | reverse complement strand
CACACATTGAATGAGCAGTTGTTTGTATGATTGAAATATATGAAGTATTTGTGAGTAATTGATATTAAAAGAGAAATCATTCAACATAACTGGTAGATCAATGAGTGCAATACAACATCATGGAACGCATGCATCGCATTAATGAAACCAAGGGGAATAACTCCAATAATTACGGTCGGATAATGGCGGTTATCGAACTTGTCCGAGCTTTCATGGTAATTAACCTTGTTGTGAAGTTTGAAGTTAATCCGTTAATAATTACTCGAGATATCGAGCAGACATCGTTCGCATGCCCGCCCGCCCGCCCACATGATAACATAATACGTCCCCGTCTTCGACGGGCGTATAAAAAGTAGATTCATCACCCAAGATGAAATGAAAGTGTTTTTCTTCATGAGCACAATGGATATGATTAAGTAAACAGCTGGGGAGAACACCTCTAATGGTAATGCGGTTGTCATTATACAGAAATGATGACTGAAAATCAAAATTGTATATAAAGTTTCTCTCAAATGTACATTCAAATTGAAAGGTTAGAAATAGGAACAAAATGCATGAAATTTAGAAAATGTTTTGGGAAACCACATATATTTTGGGCAGGATGCTGTATGTTAATTGTTTCAGAGTATACCTGCAATAAATCTATAATATTACATGTTATTAAATAAATCCAGAATAGGGTTTACTCCAAAATTAGGTTTCGAATATTATGAAATAATAAACCATTTGTTAAATTGATACAGGGGGTCACAGTTATTTACTTGACATGAATATGGTACTTGTAGTGAAACCCTACATTACTTGACCATATTATCATGTCTTTTATATTTTTAGGTCACCTGAGCTTTGCTCAAGTGACCTATTCTGATCGCTTTCCGTCCGTCGTCGTCCGTCGTGCGTAACCTTTTACATTCTCAACTTCTTCTCAAGAACCAGTGGATGGATTTTTTTCAAACTTGATCAGAATCATCCTTGGTAGATAAGGCTTCAAAATTGTAAAATTGGGATTCCTACCCACCCTAGGGGCCAGGGCGGGGCCCAAAAGGGAAAATTAGCCAATATTTCAAAAATCTTCTTCTTCAGACTCAGAGGTACTACACTCATTTTCTCTGCGTGGAAAGAAAGATCATCAGGGGCTTTATTTAAATCGTAAATTTCAGGACCCCCGACCTATCCGTTCTCCCTTGGGGAGGGGGTAAAGTTTACTATAGTTTATATAGGGAAACACCGCTTTTGGGTATATTTTGACAATTTTCTGTTGGAAATTATTTTTTACTTTTTGAGAATTATCCTTGAAGGAAGATGGTTTTAAATTGTAAAATTTGGATTCCTACCCCAACCCTAGGGGCCATGGCGGGGCCTAAAAGGGAAAATTAGCCAATATTTCAAAAATCTTCTTCTCCAGACGCAGAGGTATAACAGTCATTTCCTCTGCATGGATGGAAAGATCATCAGGGGCTTTATTTAAATCGTAAATTTCAGGACCCCCGACCTATCCGTTCTCCCTTGGGGAGGGGGTAAAGTTTACTATAGTTTATATAGGGAAATAACACTTTTGGGTATATTTTGACAATTTTCTGTTGGTAATTATTTTTACTTGGTGAGAATTATCCTTGGAGGAGGAAGATGGTTTTAAATTGTAAAATTTGGATTCCTACCCCAACCCTAGGGGCCAGGGCGGGGCCCCAAAGGGAAATTTAACCAATTTTTCAAAAATCTTCCTCCCAAGACTCAGAGTCCTATACTACAGTCATTTTCTCTGCATGGATGGAAAGATCATGAGGTGCTTTATTTAAATTGTAAATTTCAGCACCCCGAGCTATCCATTCTCCCTTGGGGTGGGGGACAAGTTCACTATAGTTTATATTATTACAGAAACATCACTTTTGGGTATATTTTGACAACTTTCTGTAGGAAATTATTTTTACTTGGTGAGAATTATCCTTGGAGGAGGAAGAGGGTTTTAAATTGTAAAATGGGGATTCCTACCCCAACCCTAGGGGCCAGGGCGGGGCCCAAAAGGGAAAATTAGCCAATATTTCAAAAATCTTCTTCTCCAGACTCAGAGGTATTACAGTCATTTTCTCTGCATGGGGAATCCTTGTAGTGAAACCCTACATTACTTAACCATATTATCATGTCTTTTATATTTCTAGGTCACCTGAGCTTTGCTCAAGGGACCTATTCTAATCGCTTTCCGTCCGTCGTCGTCCGTCGTGCGTAAACTTTTAGATTTTCAACTTCTTCTCAAGAACCAGTGGATGGATTTTTTTCAAACTTGATCAGAATGATCCTTGGTAGATAAGGCTTCAAAATTGTAAAATTGGGATTCCTACCCACCCTAGGGGCCAGGGCGGGGCCCAAAAGGGAAAATTAGCCAATATTTCAAAAATCTTCTTCTTCAGACTCAGAGGTACTACACTCATTTTCTCTGCGTGGAAAGAAAGATCATCAGGGGCTTTATTTAAATCGTAAATTTCAGGACCCCCGACCTATCCGTTCTCCCTTGGGGAGGGGGGCAAGTTTACTATAGTTTATATAGGGAAATAACACTTTTGGGTATATTTTGACAATTTTCTGTTGGTAATTATTTTTACTTGGTGAGAATTATCCTTGGAGGAGGAAGATGGTTTTAAATTGTAAAATTTGGATTCCTACCCCAACCCTAGGGGCCAGGGCGGGGCCCAAAAGGGAAAATTAGCCAATATTTCAAAAATCTTCTTCTTCAGACTCAGAGGTACTACACTCATTTTCTCTGCGTGGAAAGAAAGATCATCAGGGGCTTTATTTAAATTGTAAATTTCAGGACCCCGAGCTATCCATTCTCCCTTGGGGTGGGGGTCAAGTTCACTATAGTTTATATTATTACAGAAACAACACTTTTGGGTATATTTTGACAATTTTCTGTTGGAAATTATTTTTACTTGGTGAGAATTGTCCTTGGAGGAGGAAGATGGTTTTAAATTGTAAAATTGGGATTCCTACCCACCCTAGGGGCCAGGGCTGGGCCCAAAAGGGAAAATTAGCCAATATTTCAAAAATCTTCTTCTCCAGGCTGAGAGGTACTACAGTCATTTCCTCTGCATGGATGGAAAGATCATGAGGGGCTTTATTTAAATTGTAAATTTCAGGACCCCCAAGCTATCCGTTTTCCCTTGGGGAGGGGGTCAGGTTTACTATAGTTTATATAGAGAAACAACACTTTTGGGTATATTTTGACAATTTTCTGTTGGAAATTATTTTTTACTTTTTGAGAATTATCCTTGAAGGAAGATGGTTTTAAATTGTAAAATTGAGATTCCTACCCCAACCCTAGGGGCCAGGGCGGGGCCCCAAAGGGAAATTTAACCAATTTTTCAAAAATCTTCCTCCCAAGACTCGAGTCCTATACTACAGTCATTTTCTCTGCATGGATGGAAAGATCATCAGGGGCTTTATTTAAATTGTAAATTTCAGGACCCCCGAGCTATCCGTTCTCCCTTGGGGAGGGGGTAAAGTTTACTATAGTTTATATAGGGAAATAACACTTTTGGGTATATTTTGACAANATGGAAAGATCATCAGGGGCTTTATTTAAATTGTAAATTTCAGGACCCCCGAGCTATCCGTTCTCCCTTGGGGAGTGGGTAAAGTTTACTATAGTTTATATAGGGAAACAACACTTTTGGGTATATTTTGACAATTTTCTGTTGGAAATTATTTTTACTTGGTCAGAATCATCTTTGGTGGATGACAGTATCACATTGTAAACTTGGGATTCCTGCCCCATCCCCAGGGGTTAGAGCGGGGCATTTACAAATATTTTAAAATTCTTATCCTTTGACGACATGACAAGTATATTGTATTTCACTTAGTTTACATGCTGATTTCCACATCACATCTAAACAATAAAATAAAGCTACCAGTACCTATGATATAACTCAGGTGACCGCTAAGGCCCTTGGGCCTCTTGTCTTAATTCTACATCACTTTTCATAATTTCTCAGTTCACATGATAGGTAATTGTATTTGATACTAAATCTTGTGGACAGAGAGGTAGCTATAGGGATCAAGGGGGTGGGGGCATTTAAAAGACTATACCATAGGTACCATAAAGAGATTTAAATCTTACATTGACATGTAGCATATCATGGCCAAGATAACTTAATGTTGTATAAATGACGGTAGTGGTTCCTCTTTGCTGCGAAAAGGGTAGGGCCTAATCAAATTATTGGGGTTATTCTTTATGTTTAGGATGTTCTCCTCTTTGAAGGGTGATGCTGATTAGGTAAAATTGTGGATAAGTTTAACAGACAAACTCATGATTTACGGTTAAAGGGATGAATGGTGTGGCCCCCTGGTGGTAGAGGGGTTGGGCTTGTTGGGGAAAAAACATCTAACCTCTATTTTACCGAAATGTTTTTGTGACTCAAACCTCCCCTGTCTGTAAAAAATAAATATAAACTAGGTTTTACTTCCTGTCATTTTAAGCTATTTGCCTTTTTGAGGTTATAATTTTTAAATCTTATTTGCTATGATCCATGGCTATCATCCATTTGCCCAGGAGACAGCTAGCAGATGACACCTAAACCAGGTAATCAAGGGTCATATCATAATGACACACAATCTTATTGTAGATTCACTTAATGCGGCAACAGATGCAATTCACATGTGATGAATTTTATATTACGGTCAGGAGAGTCGTTAATTATCCAACAAGGTTAACGACACACAGACCTCTACTTCAGTCCAGGTGTTCAATGTTCCCACACACAACTATTTTACAACCTTTTATTATTGCCTTGTGACCTGAATATTTGTAATGACCTGCTACATCAAACAGAATACAATATATTACAAATAAGGTTTCCTCAGCAACATGTGAAATTGCTGTAGTTAAGTCTTTATAAGTGGGTTTTGTCGACCACATCAGCTTGATTTGGTCAGGCCAAGCTTACACTATGAGTTATGAGAATTGGTAATGCCATATTTATACAACAGGGAAGGTGTTGTGAGTTCACAAGATCACAGTGGAGTTTTGTAATAGAATACTGGGAGTTGTTTCAGTGTCATACAAGTGTATACTGGGAGTTGTTTCAGTGTCATTCATGTGTATACTGGGAGTTTTTTCTGTGTCATACAAGTGTATACTGGGAGTTGTTTCAGTGTCATACATGTGTATACTGGGAGTTGTTTCTGTGTCATACAAGTTTATACTGGGAGTTGTGATAGTGTCACACAAGTGTATACTGGGAGTTGTTTCAGTGTCATACATGTGTATACTGGGAGTTGTTTCAGTGTCATACATGTGTATACTGGGAGTTGTTTCAGTGTCATACAAGTGTATACTGGGAGTTGTTTCAGTGTCATACAAGTGTATACTGGGAGTTGTTTCAGTGTCATACAAGTGTATACTGGGAGTTGTTTCAGTGTCATACAAGTGTATACTGGGAGTTGTTTCAGTGTCAGACAAGTGTATACTGGGAGTTGTTTCAGTGTCATACAAGTGTATACTGGGAGTTGTTTCAGTGTCATACAAGTGTATACTGGGAGTTGTTTCAGTGTCATACAAGTGTATACTGGGAGTTGTTTCAGTGTCATACAAGTGTATACTGGGAGTTGTTTCAGTGTCATACAAGTGTATACTGGGAGTTGTTTCAGTGTCATACAAGTGTATACTGGGAGTTGTTTCAGTGTCATACAAGTGTATACTGGGAGTTGTTTCAGTGTCATACAAGTGTATACTGGGAGTTGTTTCAGTGTCATACAAGTGTATACTGGGAGTTGTTTCAGTGTCATACATGTGTATACTGGGAGTTGTTTCAGTGTCATACAAGTGTGTACTGGGAGTTGTTTCAGTGTCATACATGTGTATACTGGGAGTTGTGATAGTGGCTGACCAGTTTATATTGAGAGTTGTGATAGTGTCATACAAGTTTATTGTGGGAGTTGTGATAGTGTCAGATAAGTTTATACTGAGAGCTGTGATAGTGTCAGACAAGTTTATACTGAGAGTTGTGATAGTGTCATACAAGTTTATACTGAGAGTTGTGACAGTTTTAGACAAGTTTATACTGGAAGTTGTGATAGTGTCAGATAAGTTTATACTGAGAGTTGTGACAGTTTCAGACAAGTTTATACTGGGAGTTGTGACAGTGTCAGACAAGTTTATACTGAGAGTTGTGATAGTGTCAGACAAGTTTATACTTGGAGTTGTGACAGTGTCATACAAGTGTATACTGAGAGTTGTGACAGTGTCAGACAAGTTTATACTTGGAGTTGTTTCAGTGTCATACAAGTGTATACTGGGAGTTGTTTCAGTGTCAGAAAAGTTTATACTGGGAGTTGTGATAGTGTCATACAAATTTATACTGGGAGTTGTGATAGGGTCTGACAAGTTTATACTGAGAGTTGTGATAGTGTCATACAAGTTTATACTGAGAGATGTGAAAATGTCAGATAAGTTTATTGTGGGAGTTGTGATAGTGTCAGACAAGTGTATACTGGGAGTTGTGATAGTGTCAGACATGTTTATACTGAGAGTTGTGATAGTGTCAGACAAGTTTATACTCGGAGTTGTGATAGTGTCAGATAAGGTTATTGTGGGAGTTGTGATAGTGTCAGACAAGTTTATACTGAGAGTTGTGATAGTGTCAGACAAATTATTCTGGGGGTTGTGTTAGTGTCAGATAAGTTTATACTGAGAGTTGTGATAGTGGCAGATAAGTTTATACTGGGAATCGTGATAGTGTCATACAAGTTTATTGTGGGAGTTGTTTCAGTGTCATGCAAGTTTATACTGAGAGTTATGATAGTGTCAGATAGGTTTATTCTGAGAGTTATGATAGTGTCATACAAGTTTATCGTGGGAGTTGTTTCAGTGTCATGCAAGTTTATACTGAGAGTTGTGATAGTGTCAGATAAGTTTATTCTGAGAGTTGTGATAGTGTCATACAGTTTATACTGAGAGTTGTGATACTAGTGTCATACAAGTTTATACTGAAAGTTGTGTTAGTGTCATACAAGTTTATACTGAGAGTTGTGATAGTGTCAGATAAGTTTATACTGAGAGATGTGATATTTTCATACAAGTTTGCACTTGGAGTATAGTGATAGTGTTTGACAAGAGTGTGTTAGTTAGGTAATGTTTACATTGGTTGTCGTGTGATAGGGCTATGTATACACTGTGACGCAGCAGATGACATTAAGCAGAGACGACGTTAGATTGTTATGTATATGTGAATGCTGAGATATAGGTAGACTATTGATTCAGTGGGGGACCTTCCGTTGTCACTTTGGATGGTACAGTACTGTAGTAATACACATGTGGTATTACTCTGTTGTTGTACGTTGACTGTTATTGTGGGTTTTTAGGTCACTTCAGCTTTAGCTCAAGTGACCTATTGCTATCCGTCTTCGTCCATCGTCCATCGTCGGTCGTCTGTTAACATTTTACATTTTCAACTTCAGCTGAAATACTGGCAAAGGGATTTCATTAATATTTCATGGGAAGGTTACTGACATCTCCCTGACCAAGTGTTGTTATTTTTCGGGAAACTTAAAGTCAAGTTCTGCTAGGCCGATTGAACTGAAACTTGGTAGGAATGATCGACTCATGTTCCTGACAAAGTGTTGTTATTTTTTGGGTCGATCAGAAATCCAATATGGCCACCACGGCCGCCGTTTTGAAAAACTATTTCAAACTTAAAGTCAAGTTCTGCTGGGTCGATTGAACTGGAACTTTGTAGGAATGATCGACTCATGGTCCTGACAAAGTGTTGTTATTTTTCGGATCGATCAGAAATCCAATATGGCCACCATGGCCGCCATTTTGAAAAACTATTTCAAAGCTCTAATAGGCCGATCTAACTGAAAACCAGTCTAGGAATGATCAGCTCATGGTCCTGACAAACTTAAGTTAACTTTATACTGAACAATTTTTTACTCAAATTGGTACATATTTCAACAACAAAAATAAATACTGTAGGACTCAGGTGACCGTTAAGGCCCATGGGCCTCTTGTTTTTATTATTTTAATTATTTTGAGCTACCATCTTGACTTGACACTATGTTCCTGTGTAAATACATTGTCCTAATGTGCATGCCATATGTCAGTCAGTTAAGGCTTTCTGTTTTGCTTAAAATGAAACTTAGTAACAGGCTGATATGTATTACAGAAATCTTTATAAGCCCTGTCAGGTTAGGAGGTAACTTCACAGGGATTGATTATTTGTTGAACCTCTGACCTACATATTCAGTGTAAATGTTATATGTGTAGAACCTCTGACCTACATATTCAGTGTAAATGTTATTTGTGTTGAAACTCGGACCTACATATTCAGTGTACATGTTATTTGTGTTGAAACTCTGACCTACATATTCAGTGTTAATGTTATATATAGGTCAGAGTTTCATCACAAATAACATTTACACTGAATATGTAGGTCAGAGTTTCAACAAATATAACATTAACACTGAATATGTAGGTCAGAGTTAATGTTATATTTGTTGAAACTCTGACCTACATATTCAGTGTACATGTTATTTGTGTTGAAACTCTGACCTACATATAACATTAACACTGAATATGTAGGTCAGAGTTAATGTTATATTTGTTGAAACTCTGACCTACATATTCAGTGTAAATGTTATTTGTGTTGAAACTCTGACCTACATATTCAGTGTTAATGTTATATTTGTTGAAACTCTGACCTACATATTCAGTGTTAATATTATATAAAGAATAATCATAATGATAAATCAAGGTTTTAATATACCGCTTTATCACAACCTAGTTTGTAGGTTGTCTCAAAGCGGTTCACAAATTATTATCCGTGTTTATAGGGCCTTTGCAACCAGCCAATATCTTTCTCAACTCCCAGGTAGCATACAGCCGGTGCTGCCATTTCAGCGCTCAATGCTAGCATTCAACAATTCTAGCACTGCCCATCCACGTACTCATTTACAGCTGAGTATACTGGAACCATCGGAGTAGAGTATCTTGCTCAAAGATACATTACAGTGCTGTGACTCGAACCCGCAACCCTTCGGTCACGAGCCGGCATCCTACCACTACACTGACGTGTCTCCAATGATGTCGACTCCAGTTATATGTATCGCAATTAATGATCTGCATGAAAACATCCAATGAAATTTCATCCTCTTGTATCATTGCATATAAGAATAATATTCATGGGAAAATCAAATTGATTTCAAGTTAATATATCATACAAAGTTATGACATGTGATTCCCCGCCTCTACACATCCGCTCAATCTATGTCCCTGTCACTCTGTATTACTCAGCTTTAATTGAAATTAAGTAATCTCCTTGAGATCTGGAGCAAAGGAGCGTACTGTGGCTGATACAGTGTTCAGGCAGCCAACAATGTTTCGCTGATCCTGTATAATTGATGGTCCTGCCTGCTACTTTCGGGTTTCCTTTAGCGAATACCAAAAATACATCATTCAGAAGAATCCAATTTTGCCAAATAAAGAAGTCTAAAAAGATTTTTCTGATATTAGATGTGAATGAATCATTACATTTAAGATGGAATGATCTACTGTTTACTGGGGAAGTTTTAGCCCAGTCAAACCAGAGAATTACCTGGTACACAGTAATTGATATGCATAACAACAACAAAAAGCTACTGTTATATTTTATGTTTTCCTTTAATCCTGGCAGATTGTAAACAAGGCACCATCATATCTCCCCCATTTGCCAAACCTTTTAATACACCCCCACCCCCAACCCAAAAAACAGAATGATGTTTTATTTGTGTCAATTGAACATACAATCCTAAATTTCCTGTGACATACACCTACGATGGTCTTGGTGACTGTCTATGTAGTGCAGTCCTTTAGAAGTCAGCCGATGTGTTAATATACACTTGATAGAGAAGAAAGACTACGTAGGCTAGTGCTACAGCCCCGTAGAACATACAACTCCTGTCAAATCAATATAGTAGCCACTGTTAGGCCTACCCGGGCTCTGTAAGGCAGTTTGTAAGATTTAGCAGTGGGCTGATGATAAGACCGAGCTCCCTTGAGGATAACAGGCTCCTTGGCTATACACTTCTCCATTTCAATTATGTCCTGAGCCTTGACCTTGTCAGGGATACCTATTGTTCTTTTCATACCTTGACCTTGTAAGGATTATCTATTGTCCTGAGCCTTGACCTTGTCAGGGATACCTATTGTTCTTTTCATACCTTGACCTTGTCAGGATTATCTTTTGTTCTTTTCATACCTTGACCTTGTATTAAGATAATCTATTGTTCTTTTCATACCTTGACCTTGTATTAGGATTATCTATTGTTCGTTTCATACCTTGACCTTGTAAGGATTATCTTTTGTTCTTTTCATACCTTGACCTTGTAAGGATTTTCTATTGTTCTTTTCATACCTTGACTTTGTAAGGATTATTTATTGTTCTTTCCATACCTTGACCTTGTAAGGATTATCTATTGTCCTGAGCCTTGACCTTGTCAGGGATTCCTATTGTTCTTTTCATACCTTGACCTTGTCAGGATTATCTTTTGTTCTTTTCATACCTTGACCTTGTAAGGATTATCTATTGTCCTGAGCCTTGACCTTGTCAGGGATCCCTATTGTTCTTTTCATACCTTGACCTTGTAAGATTATCTATTGTTCTTTTCATACCTTGGCTTTGTAAGGATTATCTATTGTTCTTTTCCTAACTTGACTTTGTAAGGATTATCTATTGTTCTTTTCATTCCTTGACTTTGTAAGGATTATCTATTGTTCTTTCATAACTTGACCTTGTAAGGATTATCTATGGTTCTTTTCATACCTTGACCTTGTATTAGGATAATCTATTGTTCTTTTCATACCTTGACCTTGTCAGGATTATCTTTTGTTCTTTTCATACCTTGACCTTGTATTAAGATAATCTATTGTTCTTTTCATACCTTGACCTTGTCAGGATTATCTTTTGTTCTTTTCATACCTTGACCTTGTAAGATTATCTATTGTTCTTTTCATACCTTGACCTTGTCAGGATTATCTTTTGTTCTTTTCATACCTTGACCTTGTAAGGATTATCTTTTGTTCTTTTCATACCTTGACCTTGTATTAAGATAATCTATTGTTCTTTTCATACCTTGACCTTGTCAGGATTATCTTTTGTTCTTTTCATACCTTGACCTTGTAAGGATTTTCTATTGTTCTTTTCATACCTTGACTTTGTAAGGATTATCTATTGTTCTTTCATAACTTGACCTTCTAAGGATTATCTATTGTTCTTTCCATACCTTGACCTTGTAATGATTATCTATTGTTGTTTTTATACCTTGACCTTGTAAGGATTATCTTTTGTTCTTTTCATACCTTGACCTTGTAAGGATTATCTTTTGTTCTTTTCATACCTTGACCTTGTAAGGATTATCTATTGTCCTGAGCCTTGACCTTGTCAGGGATTCCTATTGTTCTTTTCATACCTTGACCTTGTATTAAGATAATCTATTGTTCTTTTCATACCTTGACCTTGTAAGGATTATCTATTGTTCTTTCCATACCTTGACCTTGTAATGATTATCTATTGTTCTTTTTATACCTTGACCTTGTAAGGATTATCTATTGTTCTTTTCATACCTTGGCTTTGTAAGGATTATCTATTGTTCTTTTCATACCTTGACTTTGTAAGGATTATCTATTGTTCTTTCATAACTTGACCTTGTAAGGATTATCTATTGTTCTTTTCCTAACTTGGCTTTGTAAGGATTATCTATTGTTCTTTCCATACCTTGACTTTGAAAGGATTATCTATTGTTCTTTTCCTAACTTGACTTTGTAAGGATTATCTATTGTTCTTTTCATACCTTGGCTTTGTAAGGATTATCTATTGTTCTTTTCATACCTTGGCTTTGTAAGGATTATCTATTGTTCTTTTCATACCTTGACGTTGTAAGGATTATCTATTGTTCTTTCATAACTTGACCTTCTAAGGATTATCTATTGTTCTTTCCATACCTTGACCTTGTAAGGATTATCTATTGGTCTTTCCATACCTTGACTTTGTAAGGATTATCTATTGTTCTTTCCATACCTTGACATTGTAAGGATTATCTATTGTTCTTTCCATACCTTGACTTTGTAAGGATTATCTATTGTTCTTTCCATACCTTGACATTGTAAGGATTATCTATTGTTCTTTCCATACCTTGACATTGTAAGGATTATCTATTGTTCTTTCCATACCTTGACATTGTAAGGATTATCTATTGTTCTTTCCATACCTTGACCTTGTAATGATTATCTATTGTTGTTTTTATACCTTGACCTTGTAAGGATTATCTATTGTTCTTTCATAACTTGACCTTGTAAGGATTATCTATTGTTCTTTTCCTAACTTGACTTTGTAAGGATTATCTATTGTTCTTTCCATACCTTGACATTGTAAGGATTATCTATTGTTCTTTCCATACCTTGACATTGTAAGGATTATCTATTGTTCTTTCCATACCTTGACTTTGTAAGGATTATCTATTGTTCTTTTCATACCTTGACTTTGTAAGGATTATCTATTGTTCTTTTATACCTTGACCTTGTAAGGATTATCTATTGTTCTTTCATAACTTGACCTTGTAAGGATTATCTATTGTTCTTTCCATACCTTGACTTTGAAAGGATTATCTATTGTTCTTTTCCTAACTTGACTTTGTAAGGATTATCTATTGTTCTTTTCATACCTTGACCTTGTAAGGATTATCTATTGTTCTTTCCATACCTTGACTTTGTAAGGATTATCTATTGTTCTTTCCTTACCCAGTGGTGGATCCAGAGACCTATCTGGGTTTTTTTTCAAATTTCCAGGGGAGGTTTCCATGTGGGGATAAATTGAGGAAAATGGTGAAAATACATGATTTTTAAAGAAAATTCTCAGGCTGGGTGGGTTTCCTGAAGCCCAAAACTCCTCTCAGGATCCGCCACTGATACTTTGACTTTGTCTGGGAAGTCTATTATTCTTGTCCCTTCCTTTACTATGTCATTGATATCTACAACTGTCGGTACACTGACTTTGAAAGTTTAATCTAGTCATGTCCATACACTGACTTTGTCAGGGATATCTAGTCCTTTCCATTCCTTGACTTAGTCAGGGATATCTAGTCATGTCAAAGCAATACTTTACCAGGGATATCAAGACTTGTCAATACATTTACTTTGCCAGGGATATCTATTCCTGTCCATACATTTACTTTACTAGGGATATCTAGTCATGTCCATTCATTTACTTTACCAGGGATATCTAGTCATGTCCATTCATTGACTTTGTCAGAGATATCTAGACTTGTCCATACATTTACTTTGCCAGGGATATCTATTCCTGTCAATACATTTACATTGCCAGGGATATCTAGTCATGTCCATTCATTGACTTTGTCAGAGATATCTAGACTTCTCCATACATTTACTTTGCCAGGGATATCTAGTCCTTTCCATACCTGTGCTTTGTCAGGGATATCAAGACTTGTCAATACATTTATTTAGCCAGGGATATCTAGTCCTGTCCAATCCTTGACTTTGTCAGAGATATCTAGACTTGTCAATACATTTACTTTGCCAGGGATATCTAGTCGTGTCAATTCCTTGACTTTGTCAGGGATATCAAGACTTGTCAATACATTTACTTAGCCAGGGATATCTAGTCCTGTCCATTTCTTGACTTTGTCATGGATATCTAGACCTGTCCATAACCTTGACTTTGTCAGGGATATTTAGACCTGTCCATATACTGACTTTGTCAGGGATATCTAGACCTGTCCATATACTGACTTTGTCAGGGATATCTAGTCCTGTCCATACATATACTTTGTCAGGGATATTTAGACCTGTCCATATACTGACTTTGTCAGGGATATCTAGTCCTGTCCATACATTTACTTTGTCAGGGATATCTAGACCTGTCCATATACTGACTTTGTCCGGGATATTTAGACCTGTTTATACATTTACTTTGTCAGGGATATCTATAGACTTGTTCATACCTTGACTTTGCCAGGGATATTTAGACCTGTTTATACATTTACTTTGCCAGGGATATTTAGACCTGTTTATACATTTACTTTGTCCGGGATATCTAGTCCTGTCCATACATTTACTTTGTCAGGGATTTCTAGACCTGTCCATACACTGACTTATTTGTCAGGGCTATCTAGACCTGTCCATACACTGACTTTGTCAGGGATATCTAGACCTGCCCATACTCTGACTTTGTCAGGGATACTTATTCCTTTCAATAATTTGACATTGGTTATCTTAACAATGTCTTCGCATGGGAAATCTACACTGACTCTACACTGGTGGGAACTAACTAAGAAGGTTGAATCATCCGGCTATAAACAAAGCCAAATGTACGGTTACAAATTATTATACGTGCTTATAGGGCCTTTGCGACCCACCAATATCTTTTTCAACTTCCTGGGGAGCATACAGCCGGTGCTGCCATCTCAGCGCTCACAGCTAGCTTTCAACAACTCTATCACTGCCCAACCATATACTCATTTACAGCTTAGTAGACTGGAACTAGTGGAGTAAAGTTGCTTGCTCAAATATATAACACAATGCTGTGACATGACTTGAACCGCCACCCTTCAGTCATGAGCCCGGTGTCCTCTGAGATATCAGTGTTGAGGTCTGTTGTCAGTAATGACTTCTGTGTCAGCAGTATTGAATATTGGTATTTTGTGTGTGAGATAAAAAAATATAGGCCAATGTTATTGATATTAGCATCCCTATTAGCAGTATTAACTCTTTCACCCCTGAAATTTCATAATGACCTATTCCAACCTTTGAATTGGAAGAGTTCAAATGTGTCTTTATGGGTTAATGAGTTAGTATTGTTGTGTTGATTCTGTTGTTTAGATTATCATTGATCAGAAAGATGGACATATTGCTGATGAAGTCCCTAGCACTAGGACCTTCCTGTCAGAGGAGTCGACATGCTGTGGCCATCACTCATCTTGTTGCTTTTAGAAAATAAATTGTATTTTATCCATTAATTTGTTTCCCTCATTTAAGTGTTAATTTTTCATTTCTTGAATAGGATCTGGAGATGCTATCAGAAGAGGTTGTCCGATTAAGCAAGGTTCAGCACACCGGTACTCAAGAAGTTGGACAGGATGGAAGCCAGCAAAAAAACACATCTGAAGAAACTGTTACCATGGAAATGAAAATTACCCAAGCCACATGACACAAAACACCTGGAGAGACGGACTATTTAAAATAGCATTTGTCTTGATGTTGCTACGGTAAATGACTGAAAGGACACTAGAGAAGGGTGTACCAGACACTTCACCATCTCAGTGTTTCCCCTAACCTCGACACGACATCACGGCACTGTGCCATCCATCTAAACTGGGTTCGCCATGGTTGCGAGATCGCAATGGCCATGTTGATGACAAGGAAGTCATCAAAAATCCAGTGGACAGAATTGCCATATTGCTGTTAGAAATACTCTGTACTGTAGTCTGCTGTAATCCATCATCATAGTTTTGTCAATATTACTTCGCCATTCCTATTATTTATAGTCTATTTGACTTATCACACCCGCTGTTACACAACCTGGAACGGGGCGGAACGAAAACTGCACTGTTCTGCCTCAAAAAGGGCATAAGCATGATGTACGAACATCATGCAAGTCACTACTTCATTTCTGTTTATAATTCTTTTGTGACCTAATACAACTTGGTTAATATGTCAAAGGTCAAAGTGCCAAAAAACAAATATAAAAGAAAGCTTTAGAGCCGTCAACGTTTTATTATCTTAGCACAAATCCCCATCACATCATGTAAAGAAAAAGCTGCCAGCAATCAGGGGTTTTATTTAAAAGAGACAAGACATGCATTATTTCCATCAAACACTGCTGAAAACTTTAAGACAGATTTTTTGAGTATTTTGTGTACTGTTCAAACGGAATTGACATGAGGCAGATGGATCGATGGCCAGATGATATGTGGATGGGAACATTTCTGAAGGTCACTCTGGTTACACTGGCAGAAAACAATGTTAAAGACCAACAGAAACTGGATAGGTAGTGGTCAGCAAGTATATATATTCTATTTCCTCAATGTCTGGGTAAATAGACAGTGCAATATTCTTAATGTGTATTAATGAATACCAGGATTTTGCATGCAGTAAAGATTTTGAACCAATTTGGTGAGGAATTATAACAACTCTGTGTTATAAGGCTTTAACACCGTTATGTTTTATGGTAATTCATATAAACTGAAGTTTGAGATTTTTCTGCATATATTAATATTGCCAAATCAAGCATGATGTTATTTTACATTTCTATTTTGATAATATGATGTCTGTTATCGGATTATATTTATTCCAAATACCCAATGATATTTCATCTCCGTTGTTTTCTGTATCCAGAAGTTGATTCTAGTGACCCTCCCCGACCTATAGAACGTCCAGTTAGCCCCTTGATCAAGCAACACTTGACATTAAACAACAAGAAATCAGTATCTATTTCATGATCTATTTTAATATAAATTAGCGACTTCCTGGCAATATGAGCAAATGAGGTTGTTATTGAATAAAAGAAGACTACAGTACCACAAGGACAAACCCCGAACACTTAAATCAGTACAATAATGCACCATGTCCCCAGCACGTGAGGACAAGCCCCAAACAGTAAAATAATGCACCATGTCCTCAGTACACCAGGACAAGAACCAAACAAGGAGAAAGAATGTAAAGATAGGATAGATTCACCACATAAAACCTAAGGAAAAACAAGGGACACCTTAACAGAATACGTCTTCTGTCGTATCCAGGAAAGTTTGTAGGCCGACATCTATGCAAGGAACAGTTAACAAGTATAAAATAAGTATAGACACTTAGATATCAAGGTTAAAGCCAAGACACCAATACGACTGTACACTGACCCTACTCAGATATCAAGGTTAAAGCCATGGCACGAATACAACTGTACACTGACCCTCCTCAGATGTCAAGGTTAAAGCCAAGACACGAATACAACTGTACACTGCCCCTACTCAGATATCAAGGTTAAGCCAAGACACGATTACAACTGTACACTGACCCTACTCAGATATCAAGGTTAAAGCCAAGAAACGAATACAACTGTACACTGACCCTACTCAGATGTCAAGGTTAAAGCCAAGACAGTAATACGACTGTACACTGACCCTACTCAGATATCAAGGTTAAAGCCAAGACACGAATACGACTGTACACTGACCCTACTCAGATATCAAGGTTAAAGCCAAGACACGAATACGACTGTACACTGACCCTACTCAGATATCAAGGTTAAAGCCAAGACACGAATACGACTGTACACTGACCCTACTCAGATATCAAGGTTAAAGCCAAGACACGAATACGACTGTACACTGACCCTACTCAGATATCAAGGTTAAAGCCAAGACACGAATACGACTGTACACTGACCCTACTCAGATATCAAGGTTAAAGCCAAGACACGAATACGACTGTACACTGACCCTACTCAGATATCAAGGTTAAAGCCAAGACACGAATACGACTGTACACTGACCCTACTCAGATATCAAGGTTAAAGCCAAGACACGAATACGACTGTACACTGACCCTACTCAGATATCAAGGTTAAAGCCAAGACACGAATACGACTGTACACTGACCCTACTCAGATATCAAGGTTAAAGCCAAGACACGAATACGACTGTACACTGACCCTACTCAGATATCAAGGTTAAAGCCAAGACACGAATACGACTGTACACTGACCCTACTCAGATATCAAGGTTAAAGCCAAGACACGAATACGACTGTACACTGACCCTACTCAGATATCAAGGTTAAAGCCAAGACACGAATACGACTGTACACTGACCCTACTCAGATATCAAGGTTAAAGCCAAGACACGAATACGACTGTACACTGACCCTACTCAGATATCAAGGTTAAAGCCAAGACACGAATACGACTGTACACTGACCCTACTCAGATATCAAGGTTAAAGCCAAGACACGAATACGACTGTACACTGACCCTACTCAGATATCAAGGTTAAAGCCAAGACACGAATACGACTGTACACTGACCCTACTCAGATATCAAGGTTAAAGCCAAGACACGAATACGACTGTACACTGACCCTACTCAGATATCAAGGTTAAAGCCAAGACACGAATACGACTGTACACTGACCCTACTCAGATATCAAGGTTAAAGCCAAGACACGAATACGACTGTACACTGACCCTACTCAGATATCAAGGTTAAAGCCAAGACACGAATACGACTGTACACTGACCCTACTCAGATATCAAGGTTAAAGCCAAGACACGAATACGACTGTACACTGACCCTACTCAGATATCAAGGTTAAAGCCAAGACACGAATACGACTGTACACTGACCCTACTCAGATATCAAGGTTAAAGCCAAGACACGAATACGACTGTACACTGACCCTACTCAGATATCAAGGTTAAAGCCAAGACACGAATACGACTGTACACTGACCCTACTCAGATATCAAGGTTAAAGCCAAGACACGAATACGACTGTACACTGACCCTACTCAGATATCAAGGTTAAAGCCAAGACACGAATACGACTGTACACTGACCCTACTCAGATATCAAGGTTAAAGCCAAGACACGAATACGACTGTACACTGACCCTACTCAGATATCAAGGTTAAAGCCAAGACACGAATACGACTGTACACTGACCCTACTCAGATATCAAGGTTAAAGCCAAGACACGAATACGACTGTACACTGACCCTACTCAGATATCAAGGTTAAAGCCAAGACACGAATACGACTGTACACTGACCCTACTCAGATATCAAGGTTAAAGCCAAGACACGAATACGACTGTACACTGACCCTACTCAGATATCAAGGTTAAAGCCAAGACACGAATACGACTGTACACTGACCCTACTCAGATATCAAGGTTAAAGCCAAGACACGAATACGACTGTACACTGACCCTACTCAGATATCAAGGTTAAAGCCAAGACACGAATACGACTGTACACTGACCCTACTCAGATATCAAGGTTAAAGCCAAGACACGAATACGACTGTACACTGACCCTACTCAGATATCAAGGTTAAAGCCAAGACACGAATACGACTGTACACTGACCCTACTCAGATATCAAGGTTAAAGCCAAGACACGAATACGACTGTACACTGACCCTACTCAGATATCAAGGTTAAAGCCAAGACACGAATACGACTGTACACTGACCCTACTCAGATATCAAGGTTAAAGCCAAGACACGAATACGACTGTACACTGACCCTACTCAGATATCAAGGTTAAAGCCAAGACACGAATACGACTGTACACTGACCCTACTCAGATATCAAGGTTAAAGCCAAGACACGAATACGACTGTACACTGACCCTACTCAGATATCAAGGTTAAAGCCAAGACACGAATACGACTGTACACTGACCCTACTCAGATATCAAGGTTAAAGCCAAGACACGAATACGACTGTACACTGACCCTACTCAGATATCAAGGTTAAAGCCAAGACACGAATACGACTGTACACTGACCCTACTCAGATATCAAGGTTAAAGCCAAGACACGAATACGACTGTACACTGACCCTACTCAGATATCAAGGTTAAAGCCAAGACACGAATACGACTGTACACTGACCCTACTCAGATATCAAGGTTAAAGCCAAGACACGAATACGACTGTACACTGACCCTACTCAGATATCAAGGTTAAAGCCAAGACACGAATACGACTGTACACTGACCCTACTCAGATATCAAGGTTAAAGCCAAGACACGAATACGACTGTACACTGACCCTACTCAGATATCAAGGTTAAAGCCAAGACACGAATACGACTGTACACTGACCCTACTCAGATATCAAGGTTAAAGCCAAGACACGAATACGACTGTACACTGACCCTACTCAGATATCAAGGTTAAAGCCAAGACACGAATACGACTGTACACTGACCCTACTCAGATATCAAGGTTAAAGCCAAGACACGAATACGACTGTACACTGACCCTACTCAGATATCAAGGTTAAAGCCAAGACACGAATACGACTGTACACTGACCCTACTCAGATATCAAGGTTAAAGCCAAGACACGAATACGACTGTACACTGACCCTACTCAGATATCAAGGTTAAAGCCAAGACACGAATACGACTGTACACTGACCCTACTCAGATATCAAGGTTAAAGCCAAGACACGAATACGACTGTACACTGACCCTACTCAGATATCAAGGTTAAAGCCAAGACACGAATACGACTGTACACTGACCCTACTCAGATATCAAGGTTAAAGCCAAGACACGAATACGACTGTACACTGACCCTACTCAGATATCAAGGTTAAAGCCAAGACACGAATACGACTGTACACTGACCCTACTCAGATATCAAGGTTAAAGCCAAGACACGAATACGACTGTACACTGACCCTACTCAGATATCAAGGTTAAAGCCAAGACACGAATACGACTGTACACTGACCCTACTCAGATATCAAGGTTAAAGCCAAGACACGAATACGACTGTACACTGACCCTACTCAGATATCAAGGTTAAAGCCAAGACACGAATACGACTGTACACTGACCCTACTCAGATATCAAGGTTAAAGCCAAGACACGAATACGACTGTACACTGACCCTACTCAGATATCAAGGTTAAAGCCAAGACACGAATACGACTGTACACTGACCCTACTCAGATATCAAGGTTAAAGCCAAGACACGAATACGACTGTACACTGACCCTACTCAGATATCAAGGTTAAAGCCAAGACACGAATACGACTGTACACTGACCCTACTCAGATATCAAGGTTAAAGCCAAGACACGAATACGACTGTACACTGACCCTACTCAGATATCAAGGTTAAAGCCAAGACACGAATACGACTGTACACTGACCCTACTCAGATATCAAGGTTAAAGCCAAGACACGAATACGACTGTACACTGACCCTACTCAGATATCAAGGTTAAAGCCAAGACACGAATACGACTGTACACTGACCCTACTCAGATATCAAGGTTAAAGCCAAGACACGAATACGACTGTACACTGACCCTACTCAGATATCAAGGTTAAAGCCAAGACACGAATACGACTGTACACTGACCCTACTCAGATATCAAGGTTAAAGCCAAGACACGAATACGACTGTACACTGACCCTACTCAGATATCAAGGTTAAAGCCAAGACACGAATACGACTGTACACTGACCCTACTCAGATATCAAGGTTAAAGCCAAGACACGAATACGACTGTACACTGACCCTACTCAGATATCAAGGTTAAAGCCAAGACACGAATACGACTGTACACTGACCCTACTCAGATATCAAGGTTAAAGCCAAGACACGAATACGACTGTACACTGACCCTACTCAGATATCAAGGTTAAAGCCAAGACACGAATACGACTGTACACTGACCCTACTCAGATATCAAGGTTAAAGCCAAGACACGAATACGACTGTACACTGACCCTACTCAGATATCAAGGTTAAAGCCAAGACACGAATACGACTGTACACTGACCCTACTCAGATATCAAGGTTAAAGCCAAGACACGAATACGACTGTACACTGACCCTACTCAGATATCAAGGTTAAAGCCAAGACACGAATACGACTGTACACTGACCCTACTCAGATATCAAGGTTAAAGCCAAGACACGAATACGACTGTACACTGACCCTACTCAGATATCAAGGTTAAAGCCAAGACACGAATACGACTGTACACTGACCCTACTCAGATATCAAGGTTAAAGCCAAGACACGAATACGACTGTACACTGACCCTACTCAGATATCAAGGTTAAAGCCAAGACACGAATACGACTGTACACTGACCCTACTCAGATATCAAGGTTAAAGCCAAGACACGAATACGACTGTACACTGACCCTACTCAGATATCAAGGTTAAAGCCAAGACACGAATACGACTGTACACTGACCCTACTCAGATATCAAGGTTAAAGCCAAGACACGAATACGACTGTACACTGACCCTACTCAGATATCAAGGTTAAAGCCAAGACACGAATACGACTGTACACTGACCCTACTCAGATATCAAGGTTAAAGCCAAGACACGAATACGACTGTACACTGACCCTACTCAGATATCAAGGTTAAAGCCAAGACACGAATACGACTGTACACTGACCCTACTCAGATATCAAGGTTAAAGCCAAGACACGAATACGACTGTACACTGACCCTACTCAGATATCAAGGTTAAAGCCAAGACACGAATACGACTGTACACTGACCCTACTCAGATATCAAGGTTAAAGCCAAGACACGAATACGACTGTACACTGACCCTACTCAGATATCAAGGTTAAAGCCAAGACACGAATACGACTGTACACTGACCCTACTCAGATATCAAGGTTAAAGCCAAGACACGAATACGACTGTACACTGACCCTACTCAGATATCAAGGTTAAAGCCAAGACACGAATACGACTGTACACTGACCCTACTCAGATATCAAGGTTAAAGCCAAGACACGAATACGACTGTACACTGACCCTACTCAGATATCAAGGTTAAAGCCAAGACACGAATACGACTGTACACTGACCCTACTCAGATATCAAGGTTAAAGCCAAGACACGAATACGACTGTACACTGACCCTACTCAGATATCAAGGTTAAAGCCAAGACACGAATACGACTGTACACTGACCCTACTCAGATATCAAGGTTAAAGCCAAGACACGAATACGACTGTACACTGACCCTACTCAGATATCAAGGTTAAAGCCAAGACACGAATACGACTGTACACTGACCCTACTCAGATATCAAGGTTAAAGCCAAGACACGAATACGACTGTACACTGACCCTACTCAGATATCAAGGTTAAAGCCAAGACACGAATACGACTGTACACTGACCCTACTCAGATATCAAGGTTAAAGCCAAGACACGAATACGACTGTACACTGACCCTACTCAGATATCAAGGTTAAAGCCAAGACACGAATACGACTGTACACTGACCCTACTCAGATATCAAGGTTAAAGCCAAGACACGAATACGACTGTACACTGACCCTACTCAGATATCAAGGTTAAAGCCAAGACACGAATACGACTGTACACTGACCCTACTCAGATATCAAGGTTAAAGCCAAGACACGAATACGACTGTACACTGACCCTACTCAGATATAAAAGTTAAAGCCAAGACACGAATACGACTGTACACTGACCCTACTCAGATATCAAGGTTAAAGACAAGACACGAATACGACGGTACACTGACCCTACTCAGATATCAAGGTTAAAGCCAAAACAGTAATAAGACTGTACACTGACCCTACTCAGATATCAAGGTTAAAGACAAGACACGAATACGACGGTACACTGACCCTACTCAGATATCAAGGTTAAAGCCAAGACAGCAATAGGACTGGACAATGACCTTACTCCACTGACCCTACTCAGATATCAAGGTTAAAGCCAAGACACGAATACGACTGTACACTGACCCTACTCAGATATCAAGGTTAACGCCAAGACAGCAATAGGACTGGACAATGACCTTACTCAGATATCAGGTTAAAGCCAAAACACGAATACGACTGGACACTGACCCTACTCAGATATCAAGGTTAAAGCCAAGACAGCAATAGGACTGGACAGTGACCTTACTCAGATATCAGGTTAAAGCCAAAACACGAATACGACTGTACACTGACCCTACTCAGATATCAAGATTAAAGCCAAGACACGATTACGACTGTACACTGACCATACTCAGATATCAAGGTTAAAGCCAAGACAGAATACGACTGGACACTGACCCTACTCAGATATCAAGGCTAAAGCCAAAACACGAATACGACTGGACACTGACCCTGCTCAGATATCAAGGTTAAAGCCAAAACACGAATACGACTGGACCCTGACCCTACTCAGATATCAAGGTTAAAGCCATGACACGAATACGACTGTACACTGACCCAGAGTAGAAGCCGTTTTGTTAACGTATTCATCTTTCTTTGCTCTATCGGTTTAGGGCTAACTAGTTTGGTAGCTACGACTTATTGAAGGACAGTTGTGGTAACCCGACCAATAGGCAATGACGCTTCTTGCGACCTTCAAAAGAATATGTTTGCCCACCGGATGATGCGAAGAGCCAGCAGTTATAGCCATTGCACCAATTCCGCGAAGTTCATTCTTTAACAGGGGAGAGATGATTCGTTTTATTCTTGGGGCGTTTTGTTGATGTTATTGGGAATAATTCCACTATTATACAGCCATAGCGTTTAGCTGAGGTTAGTGCCTCAATCTGACCTTCGGTAACTATTTGTTCTCAAGTCGAAGGATTGCTATACTTTTCTCGTGTCGTTCAAGCGATGCATTGACAAAAACCACAATTATTGTTTGAAACAATTGTGGTGTTTTTTTCAATGCATCACTTTCTGTTACTTTTTAAAAAGTCTTGTTTTTTCTCTTTTCACCCTGACACATTAAGTTGGTAAATTTGGCGTCAAATGAAAGATACAAAGGATGTTTGATTGACCCTTTTGAAGCATTTGTTCCTCAGCTAATGTCCTTTACTTGGGTTTTCACCTTTATTGACTGTCAATTAAACCAATTTCTTGTCAGAAAAAAAAGGAAAATGATAATAGGAGTTGGTGCCATCAGTGTGTAATATTACAATTCCTGGAATAATATACCTATGTGATACATTAAATGTGACTAAAAGAGAGATTAAAATATGTATACAAGCAATAATTGTAGTGTTTATTTTTAGCTCACCTGGTCCAAGGGACCTAAGATGAGCTGATGCCGTACCGTGTCATCCGTTGTCCATCTGTCAACAATTTCTTCAAACAGATTCTTCTCCTTAACCACTGATTGGAATTTGACCGAATTTGACTTGAAGCATCCTTCAGCGACTTTTTCGCTAGAACGAAGAGATGAATATCAACCATATTTGGTTAGAAGTATTCCCAGGTGGTGAGGATTCTAAGTTGTACAAATAAAGGGGCAAAAAAGGGGTTAGTTAGCCACATTGCTTTAATTGACTTCTTCTCTGGAACAAAGTGATGGATATCAACCATATTGTACCAGTTGAAGGGCCGACCCCTGGGTCTGAGGGGCGGGTCGAAAATAATTTTGACCTTGGACATTATGGAGATCCCCACACTATAACTATGTATGCAATTGCTTTGACATCAAGAGACAAACACAATCATGATTTAAGAATTGGGCCCATCCCTAGGGACTTGTTGAAGAGCCGTAACTTTGAAACAGTGGAGATCCCTAGCCCATAGCCATATTATTATACCATTGCTTGACATCAACACAATCACGATATTAGTATTGACCTTTGGGTCTGGTCCTACCCTTAGGCCGGGACTTACTTTCTGGGCTATAACTTTGAAATGCTTGAGATCACCAACCCATAGCCATATATTCCATTTCTGAGAATAAAGATCCAGGTGAGCGATACAAGCCCTCTGTGTCTCTTGTTAATATATGACGAATAAATATATATCAAATTTGCATATATATATATTATCATTCGCATCAAACCGCGCACGCATTCAACTTGTGACAAATAATCAAGGGTCGTTGACGTCATTGGGGGCCCTATTCCAGTAAATTTTGATGGATAGTGTTATAGTATGACAAACTGCTGTTCACAGTGACAGCTGTCAATGACAAATGATTCATCGATCGTCCTTCACGAGAGCCACTGACTAAAGGCGAGTTCTCTCTACACTAACTCGTCCAGTACGTAAACGTTCAGTGTTTATACTGCACTATATGTGGTACATTGTAGCATTCTATACTGTATAGTTGGTCATTCTCGAGAGTAAATTTTGACGATTTTTTGTCCCGAAATTATTTGCCTTTGTAATAGTAATAGCAACTCAACTGGCATTAAAGGAGGTGTAAAAGCTAGTTGTTTTGGCCACGTTTAAGAAATATTCAGGAGGTACCAAATTCCTCGAATTTTTATACATTTGCGAAATAAGAGAAACTCAAACCCTCATAAATATTAACAATTATACAGTACACAGAGAATCTCCCAAACCTCTTTTGGTCCACCCGCCGTTCGTCTGGTGTCCTAGATAACTGACACGTCAATTTATATCGAATTAATTGAATATAATTCTTACTTTTTACTGTCGTTGACAAAGATATATACGTCCTGTAAGTAAGATATATACGTCCTGTAAGTAAGATATATACGTTCTGTCAGTAAGATATATACGTCCTGTAAGTAAGATATATACGTTCTGTAAGTAAGATATATACGTTCTGTAAGTAAGATATATACGTCCTGTAAGTAAGATATATACGTCCTGTAAGTAAGATATATACGTCCTGTAAGTAAGATATATACGTCCTGTAAGTAAGATATATACGTCCTGTAAGTAAGATATATACGTCCTGTAAGTAAGATATATACGTCCTGTAAGTAAGATATATACGTCCTGTAAGTAAGATATATACGTCCTGTAAGTAAGATATATACGTCCTGTAAGTAAGATATATACGTCCTGTAAGTAAGATATATACGTCCTGTAAGTAAGATATATACGTCCTGTAAGTAAGATATATACGTCCTGTAAGTAAGATATATACGTCCTGTAAGTAAGATATATACGTCCTGTAAGTAAGATATATACGTCCTGTAAGTAAGATATATACGTCCTGTAAGTAAGATATATACGTCCTGTAAGTAAGATATATACGTCCTGTAAGTAAGATATATACGTCCTGTAAGTAAGATATATACGTCCTGTAAGTAAGATATATACGTCCTGTAAGTAAGATATATACGTCCTGTAAGTAAGATATA
This sequence comes from Mizuhopecten yessoensis, assembly GCF_002113885.1. NCBI lineage: Eukaryota > Metazoa > Mollusca > Bivalvia > Pectinida > Pectinidae > Mizuhopecten > Mizuhopecten yessoensis. The sequence goes on along the minus strand of NW_018403347.1, from coordinate 48,100 downwards.
TACGTCCTGTAAGTAAGATATATACGTCCTGTAAGTAAGATATATACGTCCTGTAAGTAAGATATATACGTCCTGTAAGTAAGATATATACGTCCTGTAAGTAAGATATATACGTCCTGTAAGTAAGATATATACGTCCTGTAAGTAAGATATATACGTCCTGTAAGTAAGATATATACGTCCTGTAAGTAAGATATATACGTCCTGTAAGTAAGATATATACGTCCTGTAAGTAAGATATATACGTCCTGTAAGTAAGATATATACGTCCTGTAAGTAAGATATATACGTCCTGTAAGTAAGATATATACGTCCTGTAAGTAAGATATATACGTCCTGTAAGTAAGATATATACGTCCTGTAAGTAAGATATATACGTCCTGTAAGTAAGATATATACGTCCTGTAAGTAAGATATATACGTCCTGTAAGTAAGATATATACGTCCTGTAAGTAAGATATATACGTCCTGTAAGTAAGATATATACGTCCTGTAAGTAAGATATATACGTCCTGTAAGTAAGATATATACGTCCTGTAAGTAAGATATATACGTCCTGTAAGTAAGATATATACGTCCTGTAAGTAAGATATATACGTCCTGTAAGTAAGATATATACGTCCTGTAAGTAAGATATATACGTCCTGTAAGTAAGATATATACGTCCTGTAAGTAAGATATATACGTCCTGTAAGTAAGATATATACGTCCTGTAAGTAAGATATATACGTCCTGTAAGTAAGATATATACGTCCTGTAAGTAAGATATATACGTCCTGTAAGTAAGATATATACGTCCTGTAAGTAAGATATATACGTCCTGTAAGTAAGATATATACGTCCTGTAAGTAAGATATATACGTCCTGTAAGTAAGATATATACGTCCTGTAAGTAAGATATATACGTCCTGTAAGTAAGATATATACGTCCTGTAAGTAAGATATATACGTCCTGTAAGTAAGATATATACGTCCTGTAAGTAAGATATATACGTCCTGTAAGTAAGATATATACGTCCTGTAAGTAAGATATATACGTCCTGTAAGTAAGATATATACGTCCTGTAAGTAAGATATATACGTCCTGTAAGTAAGATATATACGTCCTGTAAGTAAGATATATACGTCCTGTAAGTAAGATATATACGTCCTGTAAGTAAGATATATACGTCCTGTAAGTAAGATATATACGTCCTGTAAGTAAGATATATACGTCCTGTAAGTAAGATATATACGTCCTGTAAGTAAGATATATACGTCCTGTAAGTAAGATATATACGTCCTGTAAGTAAGATATATACGTCCTGTAAGTAAGATATATACGTCCTGTAAGTAAGATATATACGTCCTGTAAGTAAGATATATACGTCCTGTAAGTAAGATATATACGTCCTGTAAGTAAGATATATACGTCCTGTAAGTAAGATATATACGTCCTGTAAGTAAGATATATACGTCCTGTAAGTAAGATATATACGTCCTGTAAGTAAGATATATACGTCCTGTAAGTAAGATATATACGTCCTGTAAGTAAGATATATACGTCCTGTAAGTAAGATATATACGTCCTGTAAGTAAGATATATACGTCCTGTAAGTAAGATATATACGTCCTGTAAGTAAGATATATACGTCCTGTAAGTAAGATATATACGTCCTGTAAGTAAGATATATACGTCCTGTAAGTAAGATATATACGTCCTGTAAGTAAGATATATACGTCCTGTAAGTAAGATATATACGTCCTGTAAGTAAGATATATACGTCCTGTAAGTAAGATATATACGTCCTGTAAGTAAGATATATACGTCCTGTAAGTAAGATATATACGTCCTGTAAGTAAGATATATACGTCCTGTAAGTAAGATATATACGTCCTGTAAGTAAGATATATACGTCCTGTAAGTAAGATATATACGTCCTGTAAGTAAGATATATACGTCCTGTAAGTAAGATATATACGTCCTGTAAGTAAGATATATACGTCCTGTAAGTAAGATATATACGTCCTGTAAGTAAGATATATACGTCCTGTAAGTAAGATATATACGTCCTGTAAGTAAGATATATACGTCCTGTAAGTAAGATATATACGTCCTGTAAGTAAGATATATACGTCCTGTAAGTAAGATATATACGTCCTGTAAGTAAGATATATACGTCCTGTAAGTAAGATATATACGTCCTGTAAGTAAGATATATACGTCCTGTAAGTAAGATATATACGTCCTGTAAGTAAGATATATACGTCCTGTAAGTAAGATATATACGTCCTGTAAGTAAGATATATACGTCCTGTAAGTAAGATATATACGTCCTGTAAGTAAGATATATACGTCCTGTAAGTAAGATATATACGTCCTGTAAGTAAGATATATACGTCCTGTAAGTAAGATATATACGTCCTGTAAGTAAGATATATACGTCCTGTAAGTAAGATATATACGTCCTGTAAGTAAGATATATACGTCCTGTAAGTAAGATATATACGTCCTGTAAGTAAGATATATACGTCCTGTAAGTAAGATATATACGTCCTGTAAGTAAGATATATACGTCCTGTAAGTAAGATATATACGTCCTGTAAGTAAGATATATACGTCCTGTAAGTAAGATATATACGTCCTGTAAGTAAGATATATACGTCCTGTAAGTAAGATATATACGTCCTGTAAGTAAGATATATACGTCCTGTAAGTAAGATATATACGTCCTGTAAGTAAGATATATACGTCCTGTAAGTAAGATATATACGTCCTGTAAGTAAGATATATACGTCCTGTAAGTAAGATATATACGTCCTGTAAGTAAGATATATACGTCCTGTAAGTAAGATATATACGTCCTGTAAGTAAGATATATACGTCCTGTAAGTAAGATATATACGTCCTGTAAGTAAGATATATACGTCCTGTAAGTAAGATATATACGTCCTGTAAGTAAGATATATACGTCCTGTAAGTAAGATATATACGTCCTGTAAGTAAGATATATACGTCCTGTAAGTAAGATATATACGTCCTGTAAGTAAGATATATACGTCCTGTAAGTAAGATATATACGTCCTGTAAGTAAGATATATACGTCCTGTAAGTAAGATATATACGTCCTGTAAGTAAGATATATACGTCCTGTAAGTAAGATATATACGTCCTGTAAGTAAGATATATACGTCCTGTAAGTAAGATATATACGTCCTGTAAGTAAGATATATACGTCCTGTAAGTAAGATATATACGTCCTGTAAGTAAGATATATACGTCCTGTAAGTAAGATATATACGTCCTGTAAGTAAGATATATACGTCCTGTAAGTAAGATATATACGTCCTGTAAGTAAGATATATACGTCCTGTAAGTAAGATATATACGTCCTGTAAGTAAGATATATACGTCCTGTAAGTAAGATATATACGTCCTGTAAGTAAGATATATACGTCCTGTAAGTAAGATATATACGTCCTGTAAGTAAGATATATACGTCCTGTAAGTAAGATATATACGTCCTGTAAGTAAGATATATACGTCCTGTAAGTAAGATATATACGTCCTGTAAGTAAGATATATACGTCCTGTAAGTAAGATATATACGTCCTGTAAGTAAGATATATACGTCCTGTAAGTAAGATATATACGTCCTGTAAGTAAGATATATACGTCCTGTAAGTAAGATATATACGTCCTGTAAGTAAGATATATACGTCCTGTAAGTAAGATATATACGTCCTGTAAGTAAGATATATACGTCCTGTAAGTAAGATATATACGTCCTGTAAGTAAGATATATACGTCCTGTAAGTAAGATATATACGTCCTGTAAGTAAGATATATACGTCCTGTAAGTAAGATATATACGTCCTGTAAGTAAGATATATACGTCCTGTAAGTAAGATATATACGTCCTGTAAGTAAGATATATACGTCCTGTAAGTAAGATATATACGTCCTGTAAGTAAGATATATACGTCCTGTAAGTAAGATATATACGTCCTGTAAGTAAGATATATACGTCCTGTAAGTAAGATATATACGTCCTGTAAGTAAGATATATACGTCCTGTAAGTAAGATATATACGTCCTGTAAGTAAGATATATACGTCCTGTAAGTAAGATATATACGTCCTGTAAGTAAGATATATACGTCCTGTAAGTAAGATATATACGTCCTGTAAGTAAGATATATACGTCCTGTAAGTAAGATATATACGTCCTGTAAGTAAGATATATACGTCCTGTAAGTAAGATATATACGTCCTGTAAGTAAGATATATACGTCCTGTAAGTAAGATATATACGTCCTGTAAGTAAGATATATACGTCCTGTAAGTAAGATATATACGTCCTGTAAGTAAGATATATACGTCCTGTAAGTAAGATATATACGTCCTGTAAGTAAGATATATACGTCCTGTAAGTAAGATATATACGTCCTGTAAGTAAGATATATACGTCCTGTAAGTAAGATATATACGTCCTGTAAGTAAGATATATACGTCCTGTAAGTAAGATATATACGTCCTGTAAGTAAGATATATACGTCCTGTAAGTAAGATATATACGTCCTGTAAGTAAGATATATACGTCCTGTAAGTAAGATATATACGTCCTGTAAGTAAGATATATACGTCCTGTAAGTAAGATATATACGTCCTGTAAGTAAGATATATACGTCCTGTAAGTAAGATATATACGTCCTGTAAGTAAGATATATACGTCCTGTAAGTAAGATATATACGTCCTGTAAGTAAGATATATACGTCCTGTAAGTAAGATATATACGTCCTGTAAGTAAGATATATACGTCCTGTAAGTAAGATATATACGTCCTGTAAGTAAGATATATACGTCCTGTAAGTAAGATATATACGTCCTGTAAGTAAGATATATACGTCCTGTAAGTAAGATATATACGTCCTGTAAGTAAGATATATACGTCCTGTAAGTAAGATATATACGTTCTGTAAGTAAGATATATACTTCCTTGACCCGTCCTGTAAGTAAGATATATACGTTCTGTAAGTAAGATCTGTAAGTAAGATATATACGTTCTGTAAGTAAGATATATACGCTCTGTAAGTAAGATCTATACGTTCTGTTAGTAAGATATATACGTCATGTAAGTAAGATATATACTTCCTTGACCCGTCCTGTAAGTAAGATATATACGTTATGTAAGTAAGATATATACGTCCTATAAGTAAGATATATAAGTTCTGTTAGTAAGATATATACTTCCTTGAGCCATCCTGTAAGTAAGATATATACGTTCTGTAAGGAAGATCTGTAAGTAAGATATATACGTTCTGTAAGTAAGATATATACGCTCTGTAAGTAAGATCTATACGTTCTGTTAGTAAGATATATACGTCATGTAAGTAAGATATATACTTCCTTGACCCGTCCTGTAAGTAAGATATATACGTTATGTAAGTAAGATATATACGTCCTATAAGTAAGATATATAAGTTCTGTTAGTAAGATATATACTTCCTTGAGCCATCCTGTAAGTAAGATATATACGTTCTGTAAGGAAGATCTGTAAGTAAGATATATACGTTCTGTAAGTAAGATATATACGCTCTGTAAGTAAGATCTATACGTTCTGTTAGTAAGATATATACGTCATGTAAGTAAGATATATACTTCCTTGATCCATCCTGTAAGTAAGATATATACGTTATGTAAGTAAGATATATACTTCCTTGACCCGTCCTGTAAGTAAGATATATACGTTCTGTAAGTAAGATATACACGTTCTGTTAGTAAGATATATACGTCATATAAGTAAGATATATACTTCCTTGATCCATCCTGTAAGTAAGATATACACGTTATGTAAGTAAGATATATACTTCCTTGACCCGTCCTGTAAGTAAGATATATACGTCATGTAAGTAAGATATATACTTCCTTGACCCGTCCTGTAATTAAGATATATACGTCCTGTAAGTAGGATATTTACGTTCTGTAAGTAAGATATATACGCTCTGTAAGTAAGATATATACGTTCTGTTAGTAAGATATATACTTCCTTGACCCGTCCTTTAATTAATATATATACGTCCTGTAAGTAAGATATATAAGTCCTGTAAGGAAGATATATACGTTCTGTAAGTAAGATATATACTTCCTTGACCCGTCCTGTAAGTAAGATATATACGTCCTGTAAGTAAGATATATATACATCCTGTAAGTACGATATATACGTTCTGTAAGTTAGATATATACGTTCTGTAAGTAAGATATATACGTCCTGTAAGTAAGATATATACGTCCTGTAAGGAAGATATATACGTTCTGTAAGTAAGATATATACGTTCTGTAAGTAAGAAATATACACGTTCTGTAAGTAAGATAGATACGTTCTGTAAGTAAGATATATATGTCCTGTAAGTAAGATATATACGTCCTGTAAGTAAGATATATACGTTCTGTAAGTGAGATATATACGTTCTGTAAGTAAGATATATTCGTCCTGTAAGTAAGATATATACGTCCTGTAAGTAAGCTATATACGTCCTGTTTGTAAGTAAGATATATACGTTCTGTAAGTAAGATATATACGTTCTGTAAGTAAGATATATACTTTCTGTAAGTAAGATATATACGTCATGTAAGTAAGATATATACGTCCTGTAAGTAAGATATATACGTTCTGTAAGTAATATATATACGTCCTGTAATTAAGATATATACGTCCTGTAAGTAAGATATATACGTCCTGTAAGTAAGATATATACTTTCTGTAAGTAAGATATATACGTCATGTAAGTAAGATATATACGTCCTGTAAGTAAGATATATACGTCCTGTAAGTAAGATATATACGTTCTGTAAGTAAGATATATACGTCCTGTAAGTAAGATATATACGTTCTGTAAGTAAGATATATACGTTCGTTTGATTGTCAAGTATCTACGCCTCGGAAACAGCTAAAGGTCATATAGCGACTGTGTCCAAACAGGACAACATTTCAGAAAAATACTGCTACAATGGCCTCTCTAAAAGGAGGATTCTTGGACGGAACTTACACTGAGGCTTTATTTGATGGGATACTTGTAATAACAACTGATGCATTTTGGGAGGAAGAAAATGAAAGTTTTACAAGAACGGCTACTGTACGAAACCTAGGTCTAGTTCCTAGTTCATTTAGGCAGAGAGGAAATGGTAACTGGAGTTTGAGATTCCGTTTAAGACACTGGTTATGTAACATATTTCTAAAACGGAGCTAATGTAGCAGAGTCATATGTTATTGTATTTTATATAAATTAAATACTCTGTGTTATATCTCGTTCCTAGTTCCGTCCATAGTATCACACTCTTCATAGGAGATATGATCTAATTATGACAAAGATCCACATTTAGGCATCTTGTAACTGTTTCTTCTCACAAAACAATGTCGCTTTTGACGGGTTGGTAACAAATCCTATCTAGTCACATTATTACTGTGCAAGGTCTGGCCAGATATATCTAAAAAGACACCAGGTTAACCAAGGGTGTATTGGTTTACACCAGACTACTAGTAACTCGACCTGCCTAAGAACACCCCTCACTATCATGAAGCGTCAAAAGACACGCCACACTAACAGGAAGCGTCAAAAGACACGCCTCACTAACAGGAAGCGTCAAAAGACACGCCACACTAACATGAAGCGTCAATAGACGCGCCTCACTAACAGGAAGCGTCAAAAGACACGCCACACTAACATGAAGCGTCAAAAGACACGTCACACTAACATGAAGCGTCAAAAGATACGCCTCACTAACAGGAAGCGTCAAAAGACACGTCACACTAACATGAAGCGTCAAAAGACACGCCACACTAACAAGAAGCGTCAAAAGACACGCCACACTAACAGGAAGCGTAAAAAGACACGCCTCACTGACAGGAAGCGTCAAAAGATACGCCACACTATCATGAAGCGTCAAAAGATACGCCACACTAACAGGAAGCGCCAAAAGACACGCCACACTAACATGAAGCGTCAAAAGACACGCCACACTAACATGAAGCGTCAGAAGATACGCCTCACTAACAGGAAGCGTCAAAAGCCACGCCACACTAACATGAAGCGTCAAAAGACACGCGACACTAACAGGAAGCGTCAAAAGACACGCCACACTAACAGGAAGCGTCAAAAGACACGCCACACTAACAGGAAACGTCAAAAGACACTCCTCACTAACAGGAAGCGTCAATAAACACGCCACACTAACATGAAGCGTCAAAAGACACGCCACACTAACATGAAGCGTCAAAGGACACGCCGGACTAAGATGAAGAGTCAAAAGATACGCCACACTAACAGGAATCGTCAAAAGACACGCCACACTAACATGAAGCGTCAAAAGACACGCCACACTAACAGGAAGCGTCAAAAGACACGCCTCACTAACAGGAAGAGTCAAAAGTCACGCCACACTAACCTAAGATGTCAGAGAATACCCAGAGGTGCCTGGGCACATACAAGACTAAGTAAATGTACCTTTCAATTTTTAATGAAATAAAACTTCATCTACGTCTAATGTGGAACCATTTTGTCCTTTGGTTCATTTAATGTGGTTGGAGTATCCAAAACTACACTTTTTCCATATCAAATATATTCATATAACTCGTTAGATTAAGTGTGGCACTGTGTGGTCATCCTTTTGGTATAATTTTCAATACTTTGGTATTGTGATAATTGAATATTTGTCTAATCGTAATATTTCCTACTTGGTAAAAACGCAGTCTTAAAACATGTATAAACGGACTTTTTCAAAGGAAAATGCTGATGCTATCCGTACCATATCGGTCACGGTGCCCGGTGTGAAATGGAGGTGCTTTCACAAAAACCAGACTAGCCGGGGTCGCCTTCAAACACACCAGACTACTCAGAGGTACATACAGACATAATAGACTAACCAGAGGTGCACACAGACACACCAGACTAACCGGAGGTACATACAGACACACCAGACTAGCCAGAGGTACATACATACACACCAGACTAACCATAGGTACATACAGACGCACCAGACTAATCAGAGGTACTTACAGACACACCATACTAACCGGAGGTACATACAGACACACCAGACTAACTAGAGGTACAAACAGACACACCAGACTAACTGGAGGTGCATATAGACACACCAGACTAACCTGAGGTACATACAGACACATCACACCAACCAGAGGTACATACAGACACACCAGACTAACCAAAGGTACATACAGACACACCAGACTAACCGGAGGTACATACAGACACACCAGACTAACTAGAGGTACAAACAGACACACCAGACTAACTGGAGGTGCATATAGACACAGCAGACTAACCTGAGGTACATACAGACACATCAAACCTACCAGAGGTACACACAGACACACCAGACTAACCAAAGGTACATACAGACACACCAGACTAACCAGAGGTACAAACAGACACACCAGACTAACAACAGGTACATACAGACACACCAGACTAACCAAAGGGACATACAGACACACCGGACTTACCGGAGGTAAATACAAACACACCAGACTAACCAGAGGTACATACAAACTAACCAGACTAACCAGAGGTATATACAGACCAACCAGACTAACCGGAGGTATATACAGACACACCAGACTAACCAGAGGTACATACAGACACACCAGACTAACCAGAGGTACATACAGACACACCAGACTAACCAAAGGTACATACAGACACACCGGACTTACCGGAGGTACATACAAACACACCAGACTAACCAGAGGTACATACAGACTAACCAGACTAACCAGAGGTACATACAAACTAACCAGACTAACCAGAGGTATATACAGACCAACCAGACTAACCGGAGGTATATACAGACACACCAGACTAACCAGAGGTACAAACAGACACACCAGACTCACAACAGGTACATACAGACACACCAGACTAACCAAAGGTACATACAGACAAACCAGACTAACCAGAGGTACATACAGACACACCAAACTAACCAGAGGTACATACAAACACACCAGACTAACCAGAGATACATACAAACACACCAGACTAACCAGAGGTACATACAAACTAACCAGATTAACCAGAGGTATATACAGATCAACCAGACTAACCGGAGGTATATACAGACACACCAGACTAACCAGGGATACATACAAACACACCAGACTTACCAGAGGTACATACAGACACACCAAACTAACCAGAGGTACATACAGACCAACCAGACTAACCAAAGGTACATACAGACAAACCAGACTAACCAGAGGTACACACAGACTAACCAGACTAACCAGAGGTACATACAGGCATATCAGACTAACCACAGGTAGATACAGACGAATTAGACTAACCAGAGGTACATAGAGATACACCAGACTAACCGGGAGGTACATACAGACACACCAGACTAACCAGAGGTACATACAGACACACCAGACTTACCAGAGGTACATACAGACACACCAGACTAACCGGAGGTGCCTACAAACAAACCAGACTAACCAGAGGTACATACAGATACACCAGACTTACCAGAGGTACATACAGACACACCAGACTTACCAGAGGTACATACAGACACACCAGACTTACCATAGGTACATACAGACACACCAGACTAACCAGAGGTACACATAGACACACCAGACTGACCAGAGGTACACACAGACACACCAGACTAACCAGAGGTACATACAGACCAACTAGACTAACCGGAGGTGCCAACAAACACACCAGGCTAACCAGAGGTACATACAGACACACCAGACTTACCAGAGGTACATACAGACACACAAGACTAACCGGATGTACATACCGACACACCAGACTAACCAGAGGTACATACAGACACACCAGACTAACCGGAGGTGCCTACAAACACACCAGACTAACCGCTATTAAAGCAAAAATATTTGTTTCCAATGTTTAGAATGCGAAATTATAGTCCGTGTACATTTTATATTCTAATTTTGGGTCAAAATCTCGAGAATTCAAGTCTGCATAAATAACCTGTTATACGCTATAGTCTTCCATCATGGATTAGTAAAACCTGATTTTTTTTTATATTTAGCCTGTATGATGTTAGTTTGCAAGCTTTCTATCAAGTTTGTTTGAATGGGTTTGACCTTGACCTGTATGAAGGTCACTGATGTGAGATGTTTTTACCTTCAGCATTTGATAACAGGTGAGTAGAACAGGCCTGATGGGTCTCTTGTTTTAATATCTAATGAAGTTTTCTTACCCATTCATGTATCTGTCTATATAAGTCTTCACTGGAGCATGGAACATTGTTATTTAATACGACTGTATGCTCCATCTGCAGTCATTGAATCCTGAAAATTTCCGCAACCTGGCTTTTACACTACATACATAGTTATCTACACGAGTGTTCCCGATTTTTTTTTTTTTATTATTTACATAAATGACATTAATCTAATCTATCTAATGATTAATGCAGTTTTCTGCTGTAATTGATTCCGTCAGAAATATTGATTTGTTGTATTATATGTACAGTTACATTATGTATCATTCCAAAGCTTGTCCAATGCTTGAAACACCATACTTGTATACTAAATATAAAATAAACATGCGTTATTGTCGCTTATTGAAACCATTTACTGACGTCACGGTTTTGTTGGATGATGCCGATTTCAATCTGTATGATGCGATAAGATATTAACATCGCAATAGACATGAAATATCGTTTGCCACTATATCAACGAAAACGAAATCTGTACAGTAGAAATAACCATTATGAAGCTTTAAACCACCTTCAACACGTTTAGGAAAAACGAATCGATATTACGTGTGTATGGACGGAAGGCAATGCTGGTTTGATAGTTCCTAGAGGTAGATTTTACTGCCGCATATATATGCTTATCAAATAAGTTAGGCTTCAACCATGCAATATTTAAAAATAAAAGAGTAATGAATTTCTCGATACTACATGACTATAGTAACCAATGAAAATTGATGTTACAACACAGCCCATGTTAGAGTCGGTAGTAGTATTGGCCTAATCTAAATCTTTGTAACACGTGACATCAGAAGACATACAAATCGTGGTAGTTTTGGGAACATTTCGTTTGATTTCCCAGGACAGCATTCAAAGATACACTGTAGTAAGCTAAAGGTAGATTCACGGCAACGTAAAGCAGGGCGCTACAAACAGTTAGCAATGCAAAGGTCACCGTAACAAGGTTCTCGATGGCAATGGTAAATCAGGTATTGACACATCCCTCGACTCACAACACCGATATTTCAAGCAACAGAGATTACTCTTACTTATAAATAGTACACAGACTCGGAGGTTTAGCGATTTGTTGGTTACTAGTGTGTTTAAAACGTCTTCTGTGTTCTAGAACAGACTATGATGATTCTTTTTAACGCGATTTTTAGTGTATTTCAACAAAATATATCAACACATACTTTATATAATGTTTAAGTGCAACACAGGAAGTTTGATCCAATTTAAGAACTGGATCAAAACAAACGAATATATTTATATATCACGATTTCCGTGACAGTAACCCTGGCAGTAACCCTGACAGTAACCCTGGCAGTAACCCTGACAGTAACCCTGGCAGTAACCCTGGCAGTAACCCTGACAGTAACCCTGGCAGTAACCCTGACAGTAACCCTGGCAGTAACCCTGGCAGTAACCCTGACAGTAACCCTGGCAGTAACCCTGACAGTAACCCTGGCAGTAACCCTGGCAGTAACCCTGACAGTAACCCTGGCAGTAACCCTGACAGTAACCCTGGCAGTAACCCTGGCAGTAACCCTGACAGTAACCCTGGCAGTAACCCTGACAGTAACCCTGGCAGTAACCCTGGCAGTAACCCTGACAGTAACCCTGGCAGTAACCCTGACAGTAACCCTGGCAGTAACCCTGGCAGTAACCCTGACAGTAACCCTGGCAGTAACCCTGACAGTAACCCTGGCAGTAACCCTGGCAGTAACCCTGACAGTAACCCTGGCAGTAACCCTGACAGTAACCCTGGCAGTAACCCTGGCAGTAACCCTGACAGTAACCCTGGCAGTAACCCTGACAGTAACCCTGGCAGTAACCCTGGCAGTAACCCTGACAGTAACCCTGGCAGTAACCCTGACAGTAACCCTGACAGTAACCCTGGCAGTAACCCTGACAGTAACCCTGACAGTAACCCTGACAGTAACCCTGACAGTAACCCTGACAGTAACCCTGACAGTAACCCTGACAGTAACCCTGACAGTAACCCTGACAGTAACCCTGACAGTAACCCTGACAGTAACCCTGACAGTAACCCTGACAGTAACCCTGACAGTAACCCTGACAGTAACCCTGACAGTAACCCTGACAGTAACCCTGACAGTAACCCTGACAGTAACCCTGACAGTAACCCTGACAGTAACCCTGACAGTAACCCTGACAGTAACAGTGACAGTAACCCTGGCAGTAACCCTGACAGTAACCCTGGCAGTAACCCTGACAGTAACAGTATACAGTTGTATCATGCCTTATCAGTCGACAGTCAAAACTATTTTCCCGAGGAGTTGGGACCCACCAGATGAACTGTTTCCCGAGGCCGCAGGCATGAAATAACTGTTTTGTTACTTGACCAATGAAAAACAAAAAGTTCCATGTCAAATGTGATGTTTAGATCTACCGACATACGACCGTCAACAATCCAGTACCGAAAACACATGATCATCGGGGTGCTTGTAATTATAGGTGCGTTCGATTACCTAACACGTGACCAGTCAACAGTTTCACGTGACCAGTCAACAGTTTTACGATGACCAGTCAACAGTTTTACGATGACCAGTCAACAGTTTTACGGTAGCAAACATTAGCTATAGTTCGTTTGGTAAATTGATTAATATGCATTTATATAGCGAGTCAGGTAACAATGATAGTTACACTGACATACCCTGAAAGTAACAGTGACAGTAACCCTGGCAGTTACCTTGACAGTAACCCTGATAGTAACAGTGATAGGTATTCTGACATACCCTCACAGTAACAGTGACAGAACACTGACAGTAACAGTGAAAGTTATCCTGTCACACCCTGACAGTTACAGTGACAGTAATACTGACAGTAACCCTGACAGTAACAGTGATAGTAACAGTGATAGTTATCCTGACACACACTGACTGTTACAGTGACAGTAATACTGACAGTAACAGTGATAGGTATTCTGACATACCCTCACAGTAACAGTGACAGACCACTGATAGTAACAGTGATAGTTATCCTGACACACCCTGACATTAACAGTGACAGTAACAGTGACAGAACCCTAACAGTAACAGTGATAGTTATCCTGACACTACCTGACAGTAACAGTGACATTAATACTGACAGTAACAGTGACAGTAACAGTGATAGTTATCATGACACACACTGACAGTAACAGTGACAGTTATACTGACAGTAACCCTGACAGTAACAGTGATAGTTATCCTGACACACCCTGACAGTTACAGTGACAAAAACTATCATCCCGAGGTAGGGGGAAGCCCTGAGTAACAGTGACTGTAACAGTGACAGAACCCTAACAGTAACAGTATACAATTGTTTCATGGCTATTTGGGGAACAGTCAAAACTATCATCCCGAGGTAGGGGGAAGCCCTGGGGAACTGTTTGCCCAAGGCCGCTAGGCCAAGGGCAAACAGTTCCACAGGGATTCCCCCTACCGAGGGATGATAGTTTTGACTGTTCCCCAAATAGCCATGACACAATTGTTTTATTACCAAATACATATTAGTATCAATGCTGCATGCAATGTTGCCATTGCTTCAACACTGAGTCGCGGTCACCGAAACGCTTGAACGGGGCTCTCGAGGGGGGATTTCTGCGCATCGAATTCGCGCCGGGTAACAGTTCGCTCTGACCGGGAAAACAGTTTTGACTGTTTCACCCCTACAGCCGAAATTGGACAAAAGGCCAGAAACAGTCAAAAATGACTAATTATAATTTATATAGACTATTGGGTAATAA
>NW_018403347.1:21557-32753 GCF_002113885.1 Mizuhopecten yessoensis | reverse complement strand
ACTGACTGTAACAGTGACAGTAACAGTGACAGTAACAGTGACAGTAACAGTGATAGTTACCCTGACACACACTGACAGTACCAGTGACAGTAACAGAGATAGTTATCCTGACACACACTGCCAGTAACAGTGACAGTAATACTGACAGTAACCCTGACAGTAACGGTGATAGTTATCCTGACACACACCAGTAACCCTGACAGTAACAGTGACAGTAATAATGACAGTAACAGTGACAGTAACACCGACACACACTGTCAGAAACAGTGACAGTAATACTGACAGTAATACTGACAGTAACCCTGACAGTAACGGTGATAGTTATCCTGACACACACCAGTAACCCTGACAGTAACAGTGATAGTTATCCCTGACAGTAACAGTGACAGTAATACTGACAGTAACCCTGACAGTAACAGTGACAGTAACAGTGACAGTGACAGTGATAGTTATCCTGACACACACTGACAGTACCAGTGACAGTAACAGTGATAGTTATCCTGACACACACTGACAGTAACAGTGACAGTAATACTGACAGTAACCCTGACAGTAACAGTGATAGTAACAGTGATAGTTATCCTGACACACACTGACAGTAACAGTGACAGTAACCCTGACAGTCACAGTGATAGTTATCCTGACACACCCTGACAGTAACAGTGATAGTTATCCTGACAGTAACCCTGACAGTAACAGTGATAGTTATCCTGACACACACTGACAGTAACAGTGACAGTTACCCTGACAGTCACAGTGATAGTTATCCTGACACACCCTGACAGTAACAGTGATAGTTATCCTGACAGTAACCCTGACAGTAACAGTGATAGTTATCCTGACACACACTGACAGTAACAGTGACAGTTATACTGACAGTAACCCTGACAGTAACAGTGATAGTTATCCTGACACACACTGACAGTAACAGTGACAGTTATACTGACAGTAACCCTGACAGTAACAGTGATAGTTATCCTGACACACACTGACAGTAACAGTGACAGTTATACTGACAGTAACCCTGACAGTAACAGTGATAGTTATCCTGACACACACTGACAGTAACAGTGACAGTTATACTGACAGTAACCCTGACAGTAACAGTGATAGTTATCCTGACACACACTGACAGTAACAGTGACAGTTATACTGACAGTAACCCTGACAGTAACAGTGATAGTTATCCTGACACACACTGACAGTAACAGTGACAGTTATACTGACAGTAACCCTGACAGTAACAGTGATAGTTATCCTGACACACACTGACAGTAACAGTGACAGTTATACTGACAGTAACCCTGACAGTAACAGTGATAGTTATCCTGACACACACTGACAGTAACAGTGACAGTAATACTGACAGTAACCCTGACAGTAACAGTGATAGTTATCCTGACACACCCTGACAGTAACAGTGACAGTAATAATGACAGTAACACTGACAGTAACAGTGATAGTTATCCTGACACACACTGACAGTAACAGTGACAGTAATACTGACAGTAACCCTGACAGTAACAGTGATAGTTATCCTGACACACCCTGACAGTAACAGTGACAGTAATACTGACAGAACCCTAACAGTAACAGTGATAGTTATCCTGACAGTAACCCTGACAGTAACAGTGATAGTTATCCTGACACACACTGACAGTAACAGTGACAGTAACCCTGACAGTAAGTCTGACAGTGACAGTGATAGTTATCCTGACACACACTGACAGTAATACTGACAGTAAGTCTGACAGTGACAGTGATAGTTATCCTGACACACACTGACAGTTACAGTGACAGTAATACTGACAGTAACCCTGACAGTAACAGTGATAGTTATCCTGACACACCCTGACAATAACAGTGACAGTAATACTGACAGTAATACTGACAGTAACAGTGATAGTTATCCTGACACACCCTGACAGTAAGTCTGACAGTGACCTAGACGGTAACCGTGACCGTAACCGTCATCCAAAAGCCTCTGCTGCAAATGGAAACCTCTCGAATGAGGGTGCACGTATTCAATTTTGTTTTTATTTATTGGATTTAGATTATTGGACAAAAATACAGAGTTTCTATTTAACCTCTACTTTAAACTTGTCAAGGTCACGGTCAAGATGTCCCGTCGTACTTACCGCCATGGTGACTTGAAGTGGTGTTTGGGTACCGCCATGGTGACTTGAAGTGGTGTTTGGGTACCGCCATGGTGACTTGAAGTGGTGTTTGGGTACCGCCATGGTGACTTGAAGTGGTGTTTGGGTACCGCCATGGTGACTTGAAGTGGTGTTTGTAAATCCGCGAAACGCAGACTTCGTGGACAACTACCACAGGGTCAGAAATGATAAAACGCGGACTTCGCGGACAACTACCACAGGGTCAGAAATGATAAAACGCGGACTTCGCGGACAACTACCACAGGGTCAGAAATGATAAAAACGCGGACTTCGTGGACAACTACCACAGAGTCAGAAATGATAAAAACGCGGACTTCGTGGACAACTACCACAGGGTCAGAAATGATAAAAACGCGGACTTCGTGGACAACTACCACAGGGTCAGAAATGATAAAACGCGGACTTCGCGGACAACTACCACAGGGTCAGAAATGATAAAAACGCGGACTTCGTGGACAACTACCACAGAGTCAGAAATGATAAAACGCGGACTTCGCGGACAACTACCAAAGGGTCAGAAATGATAAAAACGCGGACTTCGTCGACAACTACCACAGGGTCAGAAATGATAAAAACGCGGACTTCGCGGACAACTACCAAAGGGTCAGAAATGATAAAAGCGCGGACTTCGTGGACAACTACCACAGAGTCAGAAATAATAAAACGCGGACTTCGCGGACAACTACCACAGGGTCAGAAATGATAAAAACGCGGACTTCGTGGACAACTACCACAGGGTCAGAAATGATAAAAGCGCGGACTTCGTGGACAACTACCACAGAGTCAGAAATGATAAAACGCGGACTTCGCGGACAACTACCACAGGGTCAGAAATGATAAAACGCGGACTTCGTGGACAACTACCACAGAGTCAGAAATGATAAAACGCGGACTTCGCGGACAACTACCACAGAGTCAGAAATGATAAAAACGCGGACTTCGCGGACAACTACCACAGGGTCAGAAATGATAAAACGCGGACTTCGCGGACAACTACCACAGAGTCAGAAATGATAAAAACGCGGACTTCGTGGACACGACTTCGTGGACAACTACCACAGGGTCAGAAATGATAAAAACGAGGACTTCGTGGACAACTACCCCAGGGTCAGAAATGATAAAACGCGGACTTCGGGGACAACTACCACAGGGTCAGAAATGATAAAAACGCGGACTTCGTGGACACGACTTCGTGGACAACTACCACAGGGTCAGAAATGATAAAAGCGCGGACTTCGTGGACAACTACCACAGAGTCAGAAATGATAAAACGCGGACTTCGCGGACAACTACCAAAGGGTCAGAAATGATAAAACGCGGACTTCGTGGACAACTACCACAGAGTCAGAAATAATAAAACGCGGACTTCGCGGACAACTACCACAGAGTCAGAAATGATAAAAACGCGGACTTCGTGGACACGACTTCGTGGACAACTACCACAGGGTCAGAAATGATAAAAGCGCGGACTTCGTGGACAACTACCACAGAGTCAGAAATGATAAAAACGCGGACTTCGCGGACAACTACCACAGGGTCAGAAATGAAAAAACGCGGACTTCGTGAACAACTACCACAGGGTCAGAAATGATAAAACGCGGACTTCGCGGACAACTACCAAAGGGTCAGAAATGATAAAACGCGGACTTCGTGGACAACTACCACAGGGGCAGAAATGATAAAAACGCGGACTTCGCGGACAACTACCACAGGGTCAGAAATGATAAAACGCGGACTTCGTGGACAACGACCACAGGGTCAGAAATGATAAAAACGCGGACTTCGCGGACAACTACCACAGGGTCAGAAATGGTAAAAAAAACTCGCAGCTTTTTGAGAATTAAAGACATATGGCATCAATTGACGAATGTTTGCACGCGCAAAGAACAGCTTAATTTATATAATAAGATATTACAGGCGTATTAACACTAAAATAGACGTGAACAGACTTTCATTACAATTTACTGGGTAAACAAGATACAATCAACATCTATTTGTACACTAATGTATATTATGATGGAAAATATAACCCGAGATTCGAAAATGTTGGAAAAAAATCAACTCGGGGTGAAAGCAGCATTCGTTAATGACTTTTTTTCCAGCATTTTCTCACCCTCGTTATAGATTCCATCATAAATCCAGAATATCACTTATCTTACGTCTTGTTTTTCAATATCTAATATATTGAATTTAAAGTTTGTATTAGGTGATGACCTTGAACCATGAGCTAGTAATGTTAAATATCGTAAACTGGGTTACACATGTTGCAAGATTGATTATTGATTGTTGTTTTTTGTTGCTTTGATGTCAATGACGAAATAAATGTTTTCATTATTTTTATTTTCTTTAATGTTTAAGGGACAAACTCAAAACAGTCACTGAGGAGAAGAAAAAGTTATATACTTTAATATATTAAATATTTACTTGTTATTTTGTTTCGGTTATATCAGGGGATCGCTACAGTTGAATTCGGGTAATTTTTTCCCTACTCGGAATCGGATTCGCTGATTATTCCCCGATAGCCTATACCAGACAGAAAAGGAACCCTAAATTAGGGGTAATCCCTCTAGTTTCATGCTCCGCGTCGCCAGTAAAAGACTTTGCGCGACAGTTAAACTACCGATATATAGAATATTCACAGTTTAGTTTGGAGGATCACTAAATCTATGTGAATAATTGGAGAATTAATTTATTTTGAATCTAGTATCCGTCTTGTTTCTGCCTGAAAACTTGGAGTTGTCTCCCATCCTACAATTGCATTTTCCGACTTAGTTTATATACATGTGCCTTCATGCCACATAAGACATTTGACAGTCGTATACACAGTATGAAAAATTGCAAAACCACGTGGAGCCATTATTGAGGCTGTATGACGTCCTAGAATACAGCCCCCATGAGGATATACTCACATCGTCGCATTTTCTCTGCTGTAACTGACACTTTTACTTAACAAAACAGCCTTGTCACACGTTTGCGTAAATCCTCTTTGTAATTTTATCAACTGTGACGCCAGAATAAGGCAATAGACATGATTTTAATCAGTGTTACGTTACAATAAAAAACAATATCAATTACGTCATCTAGCATTGAACTGCTTTCAGTTGGCATTAATAGCGAATACGAATACCAATTAAAAATTACATTTTCAATAAAGCGCTTTTTTTTCAGTTTGCTTTCACATTGGCTATGAATACAAACTTTTGGAGCATTTCAATCTCGTCAAATTAATGTACGTATCATGTATGCTTGTTCAAAGAATATAACAGCCATCTTCAAGGAAGAATAAATGTATACAGTGTAACCACAACGACGTCATAATAATAACGAGGGTAACTATCGAGCAATGGCATGTATAGCTGAATAGTTACTGTATTTGGTAGTGGTATGTTCTTCTATTGTCATACGGTATTAAATCAGGTGGTGACATTGTATATAAGACAGTTCACATGATATCAAGGTTGTGACGTTGAAGACATGGTGTAAAGGTGATGACGTTGTAGACATGGTGTAAAGGTGATGACGTAGTAGACATGGTGTAAATGTGATGACGTTGTAGACATGGTGTTAACGTGGCGATGTTGTATATAAGATAGAACACATGTTATTAAAGTAATGACGTTGCAGACAAGGTGTAAATGTGATGACGTTGTACACATGGTGTAAAGGTGGTGACGTTATATATAAGACAGTAGACATGATGTTAAGGTGGTGACGCTGTATATAAGACAGCAGACATGATGTTAAGGTAGTGACGTTGTATATAAGACATTCTAACACGATTCGTTTGCAACGCGTGTTTTGATTGGATACGGACCATGTTCTAATCTGCGATATAATCATGATCAATCGTGTTCAGCTCCTCCTAATCCTATCGCACTAAAGCCATGCCCAGTTTCTAACCAAAACAATATGGCGACAAGCTCGCCTCTTAGCAAAATCCCGCTGATAAGGCTAGTAGGTAAAAGAACAAAACGACCGATGAAATACAGTTATTGAATGAATTAAAAAGTAAAAAGTACTCATTCCTTGTTCTTACCTCCATTTATTACTGCAACGTTCGTTCCATCCGTGTGAAGGCATCTATTTAGATCCGAAATCAAATGAAACATTTCACATGTGTCATATGCATTTATACAAAACTCTTCACAAATCTATTCAAATGAGCACCGATTTTCCGATTTTGTTGATAAGCACAGATTGGTATGCAGACTGACATGGAAATATAAGAACTTGGTCAATATTAATCCAAATGTGTCGTATAAACTTTGGTAACAGGACGTTCACGAACAATCCAAATATTCCGCCTCGTCAACATCCAGATCGAGCTCTCGCCAGTATGGGCGGGGCCAAATGACCGACTTTTGAAAGCTTCTTTCCGATTGGTCAGTCCGCTGCAGAATGACACATCGCAAGTTCAGGTCACAAAGTATTTTATTACGTACTCTTGTACAAGGAAATACAATGTGTCTAAACATATTAGCGTTGTGTATTTGTTAAGGCGTGTTAGAATGGGGACAGTACGCTGTTTTTCGTGTCTATACAGTCGATTAGAACATAAAACTTGGTTTAAACTCTCGACCTGTCGGTCTCGAGTTCAAACCCAAATTTCATGTTCTAATCGCCAGTATAGACACTCAAAACAACGTCCTATCCCCTAAGTAGACATGCTGTAAAGGTGGTGACGTTGTATATAAGACAGTAGACATGATGTTCAGGTGGTGACGTTGCATATAAGACAGTAGACATGATGTTGATGTGATGACGTTGTATATAAAACAGCAGACATGATGTTAAGGTGGTGACGTTGTATATAAGAAAGTAGACATGATGTTAAGGTGCTGACGTTGTATATAAGACAGTAGACATGATGTTAATGTGGTGACGTTAAATATAAGGCAGTAGACATGATGTTAAGGTGGTGACGTTGTTTATAAGACAGTAGACATGATGTTAAGGTGGTGACGTTGTATATAAGACAATAGACATGATGCTAAGGTGGTGACGTTGTATATAAGACGTTCTCCCACACCTGAAAGATTTATCTCCCGTTTTGCCGGTGCTAGATTTATCTGTCTCCGCCCTAGTGTTGAGACGGGGGGATTCCCCTATTCATAACAACGGCATGACGTCACTTCAACAATACAATGACGTCACGTCAACAATCAATCAACAAATTGCCTGTATGTGTTTTGGGTCCATGTTTACCTTTATTTCACATTAAAATACTGTTAGATATGGGAGAAAAATAATCAATCGCTACTGGTTGTGTAAGATAGAGAAATCTCAACCCTCGGACTAAGATTTTTTGTCCAGAACTCGGCAAGCCTCGTTCTGGACAAAAAATCTTAAGCAAAGTAAGAACCTAGGCGTTATAAGCACAAATAATTTTAATGTATAACATTATAAATTATTTAACCCCTGATTATTTGTTTAATATCATTGAACCATTCATTAATCAACAGCAAACTATTCATTACCTGCGTCACCATAGATGTTTCAATATCCCAAGGTCAAGAACTAATATGTATAAGACAAGCTTCTTTCCTAGTACTATGCAGGCATGGAATAGTCTTGATTCTTCGCTGACCAGGTGTGTTAGCCCAAGTTCCTTCAAAAGGAATCTTAAAAATACTATAGCTAATCATATTTAAGCTATTTCTGATATTTAAAAAAATTGTAGCCCATGAAAATTAAACATTATTTTGTGCCAACTAAGAAATGATGCAAGTGACTTGAATCATCATACATTTATAGATCATCTTATCCCAGATCCAGTTTGTGCCTGTGGTTCACCTGCTGAAAATACTGATCATTAATTTTTTACTTGTCCTAATTACTCTAATTCTAGGTATTTAATTCCTGAAATTCATGACCGTATTGGTTATTCCGATTCAATTCTGTTAACTTTAAGTGATAATACCCTGTCTGAGGATATTAATGAACTTATTTTAACTAATGTCCAATACTATATAAATGGTACTGAACGATTTAAGAGATTATAATATAATAATTGAATGATTGAAATTTACTAAAGACCTCTATTATTGTACAGTTTGGATATTATATATATCACTATGACATATATATATGTAGTAATTTAGTAATAATGTAGATTACTTACTTACATGTACTTAGGCTGAGTACATATCTTATATAGATGTGTTGTATGTGTGAGGGTGTGTGTGACATGTAGGCATGTGGGCATGCAAGTATGTATAAGCTTGAGTAGATGTTTACATATTTAATTATTATACATTACCCAAAGTAATCCTTCTACTCTCTGAATATTGTTTAATACTACCATCAATACTTTCATGTTAAAACCTATTTCTCTTTATATATATGCATTACTATCTATGATATCTATTATTTACTTTATTCACTTTGACTTGTATATATGTGGTACCTATTGGAGAGGACTTATATAGGCTTGCCTGTTGTCCAATCCATTTGTTTTCAAAACAATACAATTTGTTGAAATAGAAATGTTGTGACGTTGTATTTAAGACAGTAGACATGATGTTAAGGTAGTGACGTTGTATATAAGACAGTAGACATGATGGTAAGGTGATGACGTTGTATATAAGACAGCAGACATGATGGTAAGGTGATGACGTTGTATGTAAGACAGTAGACATGATGTTAAGGTAGTGACGTTTTATATAAGACAGTAGACATTGTTTCATGTCCGCACTAAATCTATAGATGTAATCATGGACGACTGACCTGATGCGTGCGCATCGTGGTAAATATTACAGACTAAACATTTGTAGCGGAACGAAATATAAGATGTGTTACATCTTTCCTCCTTTTAAAATTAAGACGGAATTAAATGACAAATTAACTTAAAAACTGAAATGACTAGACTTTCATACGACAAATTCTCTAGGTAGGAAATTATGAGTTTTTAAATTCTAGAAGAATGTTTTTTTTCGACAAAGTTCATAAAGAATTTGTCCTATAGTTTCTACTGCACAAAACTATATTGTCATTAATGGTAATTAGAACTGTTCCACTGTAATAAGTACTAATAACACTGAATTAATACTTGTACTTCCGAGCTTCACCATACAAGTATGTATGTACTGTAACTTATTGTCTGTCTTTTCAAACACGTTCATATACCACAATATTAAAACTTAAACTTGAAACTGTTTGTTTCGCGAACAAAATTAAACACTTTTACGTTAACACTGTTATTAATGAAATCATCACTTGGACAGATCGAAATCTTTAAATTTAGAAGGAAGAGCCACCTGTCTGCCTGACCTGGTCCTGATAGACATGTTGGGTGGTGCTTCAGGTGGTGGTACCAAACTGGTCTCGACATGTGGTTCCTGGGCCACATGTGGTTCCTTCTCCATTTCCACATTCGGTCCAAAATCCTGAGCTTTCGGTGTGAAAGTTTCCTTTGACAGTCTCAGATGACGCCGGTTTCGCCGATACGTCCTTCCATCCTCAGTGGTGACATCATATGACCTCTTGTTAACTTGTTCCTTTACAACACCACGTTTCCAGGTTTTCTGGTTGTTTAACATACTCTCATGTGGAGCTATTCTTACAACTTCTCCATTACCTAGAGGTTTCAGGTTTTTCGCAGTTTGATTGTAGTAGAAAGCTTGTCGTTCCTTAACACCCTTCAACTGTTTCTTTGCATTTGACGACATCTGAACTTCTGGTTTCAAAAGACTTGCTTTAGTCGGCATCAGCGTTTTTGTGCGCCTATTCATTAGACGCTGTACAGGGCTACTGTCCATACCCTGTGACGGAGTGTTTCTGAAATCAAGGAGTGCCAGAAATGGGTCTTTGTGTGAAGTTTTAGCCAACTTCATTAACCTCTTCGCAGTTTTGACTGCTTGTTCAGATTTTCCATTGCTTTGAGCGTAACCTGGCGACGAGGTAACATGATCGAATTCCCATTCTTTGCTGAAACGCCGGAATTCATCAGAGCTAAACTGAGGACCATTATCACTACACAGAATATCAGGTATTCCATGACGCGCAAACTGACTACGCAAGGCTCGGATTACCGTCTTCGATGTGGTGTCCTGTAGGTAGTCTATTTCCCAATAATTTGAGAATTAATCAACTGTAATTAGGTAGTTCTTCTGGTCAAAATAGAACAGATCTGACCCGAGTTTAGCCCAAGGCCTATCTGGTACATCATGTGAGATTAAAGTCTCTTTCTGTTGTTTTGTGTCAAATGAACGACACACACCACACTGTTCTATATAGTCGCGTACCTCAAAGTTCATCCTTGGCCAATAAACTGTTTCACGTGCCCTCCGCAGGCAACCTTCGACTCCAACATGCGAAGAATGAATTTTCTGCATAATATCTGCTCTTCGTGTCCTAGGAATCACAGCGCGTTCCCCACGAAAGATAATTCCATCCTGGACCGCAAGTTCATCGCGAACATGGAAGTATGGTTGCGCAAGAGCAGGTGTCTTTGACTTGGACTCCGGCCAACCTTCCAATATGACTTCCCTGAGAGTTTGCTTCTGTATCTCGTGCAGTCGTGGTTCCGAGATTGGCAAGGACTGTGCCATATTTACAGTCACTGTATCATCCAGCTGAGCTGTTTTGTCCCCGACATCAAGATATGCCCTGCTCAGAGTGTCAGCAAGATACATAGTTTCACCTTTCTTATACGTGAGTACAAAGTTGTACTTCTGCAGCCTTAGTAGAAATCGCTGGGGGCTGGGGACCAAACCAGCCATTATTTTTGTTGACCTTTGGCCTTGGACGGTTTATGCAAAAGGGCCGGTTTCCAAAACGGCCCCTTCTCTGATTCAAATTTCCTGTTGGTGGTGCATTGCCCATGCCGTTGTGGTCACAAATCTATAAAGTATAAAGATTTAGGTCACTTGGTTTGTTTTTTATGGCTCCTCAAAGTTGTACCTTTCAGAAGCTGTCTAAGTGTTGATAAAATGTGCATGTTATGTAAAATATTAATGAAAATCTAATCAAATGATGGTCACCGTAAAGAATACATTCATGGCATGATTGTGACAAAAAA